>NW_004444084.1:6404420-6451403 GCF_000243295.1 Trichechus manatus latirostris
TGTTAACCATTGTCATAGGGCAACATTTGTAGTAACTGTTAAATGAGAAACTATTTTGTTCTGTAAGCCTTCATCTTAAGTGAGAATAACAGCCCAATTGGAAGAGTGTAGACAATGTCACTGAACTGTGTATGTAGAAATTTTTGAAATGGTGTATCTTTGTCTGTGTATTTTCACCAAAAAAGAAAAAAGGTTGAGAACTTAGATGGTTGACATGTTCTGGGGTTGTTAATCAATGTCATAAAACAACATGTGTACTACTGTTTCATGAGAAACTATTTGTTGTGTAAGCCTTCACCTGAAGTACAATAAAAAAAAAAAAGAAAGATATAGCTGGATTTTTGTATTTAATCCATTTTGATAATCTGTGTGATTGAAATGTAAAGTTAAGGCTCTTTGCAGTTTTGTTACTACTCGTAAGTAACTATATATAAATTCTATATGTAAGTCATATATATGTGACTTACATATAGAATTTATTTCTGTCATTTAATTTTGTGCATTTTAGATAAGAAAAAGTGTTTTCCAATCAATAGGATTACATGAAGACATATTTTGCATTATAACCATATGTGGCCTGATCAAAAAATAAAGCTTTTAGTCACTTTAGCACAAAAGGCCATAAACATATCTACATTTTGCTTACTACCGAATCTAATTTATGCATAGATGGCAGTGAGGACTCAATTTTCTTCTTGTGTTTTAATTTCTCCCAATGTACCTTGGAAGTATCAAAAATAATAGACATCAAATTCCTCTTCCCACACCTAATGGGAGCTTTGGGTGAGACTAGGATTTTTTGGTTATCAATGTGCCGAAGAGTTTTATGTTTTTGTGACTGTTATTTCTCCATAAGGTGAAAGTAACGATTAGGACAAAAATTTTAGTATGATTTTAAGAGTCTAAATATTATGTTTACCATATTTAGTTAACCTCAAGAATCACTAAGAGTTATATATTCATGCAAATACATATATTTTATGTATAGCTGAATGATTTCTGCCAAAAAAAACGAACATAACCTAAAGCACTTTAATAAATGGCTTCTCTCTTTCATACTCTTCTGTCCAAGTACAGGAAATAGGTGTCACAACGATTAAGTACAAAATGTTCCAGATGGCTAGCATAATTTTTACAATTCATTATTTCCAATTTATTTAAACAGAATAACATTAAGATATAACTGAAGCTGCAAACATTAATTTAATTGATTAATGGACATATGAAACATACGTTCCATTTTTTTTCTATTTTTTTTAAAGGCACCTGAAGAATCAGAGATACCAAACAAAAATATCAATATCCTTTATACTCACATAGGGAAGCTCCAATTTTTGTATATATTTTTGTTTACTTTAATATGCTTTGCTACGGAAAGCTATCATGCAAGGTGGATTTCTTAGTGGAACTACCCATGCTGCCTTATAGGTCTCTTCTGGGTTGCTACCTGTTGTGCATCTGAGCTTAAGATTAATTTCACAATGTCACACAACATAGGTTAGGGAGCTATTTTACTGTTGCATATGTAAAATTATAAATCAGAGATCAGCAACAGAAAAAAAATAACAAATCCTTCATTTTTGTTTTAATATATGGCCATACTAGGACCTGGGCCCTTTGTTGGACGAATTGAGTAAGTTTTTGTTCCAATAAAGATATATTTTCCTACTCTCTAACTGGTCTCGCTTCTCAAGCATCGTTGTTGTTTTTGTTAGCTGCCTTCAGGTTGGAAACCCTGGTGGCATAGTGGTTAAGTGCTATGGCTGCTAACCAAAAAGGTCGGTGGTTTGAATCCACCAGGCGCTCCTTGGAATCTCTGTGGGGCAGTTCTACTCTGTCCTGTAGGGTCATCATAAGTTGGAATCGACTCGCCCGCAACGGGTTTGGTTTTTGCTTTGGCCTTCAAGTCACCCCCCATCTCACGGAATACCTGTGTACAACAGAATGAAACGCTGCCTGGTCCTACACCATCCCCATGATTGGTTATGGATCGGACCGTTGTGATCCATAGAATTTTCACTGGAAGCGTAGCAGCAACATTTTCAGTGGAGGAAAATTCACTCTTTGGCATTAGGAAGTCTGTATTTGCATGGCAGTTACTGATACCAAAAAAAAAGAAAAAAAAACCAAACCCACTGCCATCAAGTCGATTCTGACTCATAGTGACCCTACAGGACAGATTAGAACTGCCCCATGGAGTTTCCAAGGAGCACCTGCTGGATTCAAACTGCTGACCTTTGGTTAGCAGCCATAGCTCTTAACCACTACACCACTAGTTACTGATAGGTGTTGTCTAAAAATGTCAAATACATAGAGACATTGAGACTCAAGGGAAGATTCAGTCTCCCCTGCTGGTACCACGGAAGCCATAACTTCCTTAGAAAGTTGATCTCCGTGCATGCCCTTCTGTGGGGAGAAAGTATTTAGGGCCATTTCTTACACAATTCTAATATTTGTTTTACCGTGATTTTCACAGCAATATATATTTTCTTCTCATTTGTAAAGGCTTCCAACCAAAAGGCAAAGGAATTGGTTCAGTCAAGAGGTGAATGTATCACCTGATTAATCATATCCTAATATAATTCCTAGAGAAAGGACATAAAAAATATATCAGAATACAAGACTTAAACTCTAGATAGGAAGTGACTAGAAACACACACACATGCACATGTGCATATATAAGAGATAAATAGCAAAACAATGTGTTCAGTGGACCAGATATCATTTAAACATCATTGTACACTTGTTTCCTTTGGTTATAATCCATTAACTCTTTTTCAAGCAATTTGTTGTTGACATGTAAGTGCAGGCTACACATATGTTGCTGAATCATGGATGAGAATAAAATGCTCAGATGTCAAGAAAAAGAATCCAAATACAACAGAAAAAAAATGTTTTGATAGGCATATTGGTCTACTCAAATAGAAGGAGCCAAGAGAAATATTTTATTAACACCTCCCTTCCTCCTCTTTCCCTTCTAATAATTACAGCAACAAAAACTCAACAGCTCAAATCTCAGTGTTCATTCAAGCCTGGTTTGTTGAAGATGTTTCCAGCATGTATCAGCTTTAAACTCATGAATCTCTGTTGGAGCATAAACTCACAATTTGATTAAAAAACATTTGGGGATCCTGTTTGGCAAGAGAGGTCTGTTTCCCTCTGCCTGATATTAAATCCTATCATTCCAGGAACTCTAGTACTGAGTTAGGCTATTTAATTTTAGTTTTACGGGAGGACTTTCTATGGATGGAGTTGTGTTTCATATAGTTAACTTATCAAATAGTCCCAATGTGTTAAGAGATGATCCTTACACTGAAAAAATAGTTTATAAAATAGCAGATTTGTATAGCTTTAGGTGGAGAAAGTAAAATCCAGAAGAGAAAGATAACTGCTAATTAGTCTGTGATTAAAAAGTGGCAAGCACATCAAAATCATCCCTTTTGAAAGAACAAACTAAGGTTTTTCCCAAATTCTTCCTCCTGGTTACCCTACATCAAAGAAACAATAATTATATTGTTCTCTCTCTCCCTCTTTATCTTAATCATATGCACACGTGCACACACACACACACCCACACATCTATGTGTATATACATTTCATATACTGAGAAATAGGACAGGAGAAGGGTGAAAAGACAACCTACAAACTTCCTTAATAAGTGGCTTAGTTTCTTAGTACTTCTTTAACAGAAATAACACAAGTGACTGGCTTTAACAAATATAAATTTATTTTCTCATAGTTTAAGAGGCTAAAAGTCCAAATTCAGGGCACTTGCTCTAAGGAAAGGCTTTCCCTCTCTGTTGGCTTTGGGAAAGCCCCTTGTTTCTTTTCAGCTTCTGTTCCTCAATTTCTTTTATATCTTCACAGGGCAGTATCTTCCCCATTATTTGTGCTTGTTTACTTCTGTGGCTAAGCTGCTCCTCTTATATCTGAAAAGTGATTGGCTTAAGACACACCCTAACCTTATATGGATTCATTTAGATAACAAAGAACACCCTATTCATAAATGAGATTACATTCACAAATATAGGGGTTAGAATTTACAAGACATATTTTTGGGGGACGCAATTCAATCCATAACAATAAGTCATCATTTATTTGGGAGTTAATTAACTAAAGTATTTCATCACTTTTAAGAAGTAGAATTTGGTTCTCATTTTAGAAATCTATAGTAAGTGACATCTTACAATAATAGCTGTCAAGTAGATGGCTATTTTAACATAATTTTTATTTCTGGTGGCATGACTAGACACTTGCATTCCTCAAATATTCAGTCATCAAAACTCTTAAGAACCATTTGAGTAATAAATACGAGGGTTCCTGAAAAGTCACTGTTAACCCTTTCTGGGGGAAAAAAATAAAACTTAAAAAACTTACAGAATGCGTGTCAGGGACTTGGAAGAAGACCCTTTAAATGTATGTTCTACAGATATCTAGTAGGTTAACCACTATTTGCATGTGGCTATCAAACACTTGAAATGTGGCTAGTATAAATTAAGATATGTTGTAAGTATAAAATACAATGTTTCAAAAGTTAAGTATGTAAAAATGGATGTAAAATGTTTCATTAATAATTTTCTAGTTGTTTCAGTGGAGAAAACGCTTCTTGGAGCTTCCCACTCCACTGTCATCTGTGATGTCACATCTGCATGTACGGATTTAAATATTAATGGAAAGAAACAAGGAGAGAAGTCCAATTATTTGCCTCTCTCTATTGTCCCAAAATTCAATCAGCAACTTTTATTAATGATATCTTTCAAACATATGTACATTTTTCCATTTCCACTGCATGCTCCACCATATTACCAGATGTTCTCCAAACAAGTGATAAAACACAAACATGATTATGTAATTCCCCTGTTTAAAACCTTCAACATTTCATATTTCTCTTAGGGTAAACAATTAAATCATTAATGTATCTCACTAGTTTGGGTTCAGGAGTCCTGGGGTGGTGCAAACAGTTAAGCACTCAACTACTAACAAATGTTGGCTGTTCAAACCGACTCAGAGGCACCTTGGAAGATAGGCTTAGGGATCTGCTTCTAAAAAATTACAGCCTTAAAAACCCTATGGAGCAGTTCTGTTCACAAATGTGGTCACCATGAGTTGGAATCAACTAGATGACAACTAAAAACAACAGTTCTGGTTCAGCTCCACCCCTACTTGCCTCTGCTGCATCATCACTTGACACTCCTCAGCCTGCTCTCTGCACTGAAGCTTTGGGGCCTCAGTATGTGCTGCTCTCTCTACAGAACGCCACCCTGCTCTCCTGCACACATACACATACTCATACTCGTTAAACCCCAATTCTTAATTTACCCTCTGGTCTCAGATTAAGCATATTGTATTTGATTCCCAGGCAAAGGAAGGACTTTCTCACAATATTTAGTATACTAGAAATCAGAATATTTTCTACCTATCCTTCCCTCTATGGCTGCTATCCTCCAATGGCTGACTCCTATTTATTTTTCAAGTTTACAGTTAAATGCTACTCTCCTGATAAGCCTTCCGTGACCCGCAAGAGTTGGTTTATGTTACTCCTAGATATGCCCATATCACTATGTCTTTTTCCCATCATAACAATCATTACTGAATTTAATCACTTGCTTACTTATTTGAATCTTTCACTAGATTTTAAATTCCATGAAGGAAAGTAAATGACCATATTGTTTAATCCACAATACCGAGAACAAATGAATTATGTTTACAATTCCCTGTGCGTAGCTCAAGAGAAGACACATTATAATCTTAAATATTTGTTGAATGAATGAAGCACGCCAGAATGGCAGTTACATATTATGGGCAATTCTAGGGACCTCTTTCCAATTTACGTATGCTCATTATTTATTTATGAGTAATCCTTAGGCTTCATAAATGCTAAATATGAGGTCTGTTATTCATTCCATTGTGATTGTATCTAGCAAATCAATTTTGTGTTCAGTAAAATTTTACTACTCTAGCCTTACGGTCCTTTTATTGTCTCTGCCATTCACAATATTTAAGTCAAACTTCTCTTTGAACTTAGTCAATGGCCTCTTACTGCCATTGAAGATCTTAGAAAATGACTCCTGTTTTATCATTGCAAACCTATGAGTATTTATGAATCTTTATAGTGTGTTGTATTCTTTTAAGGAAATATACAATAAAATGTGATATATAATTACCATTTATTTTACAATACACTTTCTTTAAAGTAAGAAAAATCCATGAAGAAATTATGTAGATCCTAAGGAGGGGAGGGCACCTACATAGTATCTCTCATGCTTACTGTTTCCTAACATACAATTCACTTTATATTATAGCCATTTAAAAAATAAACTTTACGTTTCACTGTAAGATTTTACTTTAAAACAAATCTATTTTTATACTTTAATTTGCTGCATTCCCACTTAAATGGAAAAACTTATATAGTGGAAAAAAACAATATTTTTAAAAAGAATATTTCTGGTGAAATTTTGGTATTTTGTTTTTATTTTGTAAATCAGAATGTCTCAACCTTGGTACTATTGGCATTTAGAATCAGATAATTTTTTGGTATGAGGATAGTGTTGTAGGATGTTAGCAGCTTCCCTGGCCCCTACCCACTGGATGCCAGTAGCAACCCCACTTTCCAGGTTGTGACAAACAGAAGTCTCCAGACATTGCCAAATGTCTCCTGGGGAGCAAAAAATAAAAAAAAAAAAAAAAGAAAGAAACAAACAAAAAATCCCTGGTTGAGAAGCACTGTTCTACATTTAAGAGGAATTTCTGGTCACTTCAAATTGAAATTTAACTATTAGAATAAAAATATCTACCCCATTATTTACAATACATTTTGGATATTTTATTATGTCAATGCTTGTTACTATTCTGTGCATTATCATAGCATGAGATTCTTTCTAAGAAGGACTTTTGCTCTTCTGCATTAGAAATAATATCATAGTAATTCTTTCTGCATCCCTTGGACAATCCAAATGAATAATAGAAATTAAGTAGCAGCATTGAGCAAAAGACATGATTTAGATCTATATTTTTCAGAAGCTTGCTGGTGAAACATTAAATAAACTTGATTATTTCTCCTGCAGGCCTCTGTGAATCTTTTGAATTAGTTAAGTGGTTTAGAGTAGCAAAGAAGAGAGGAGAATGGAAAAGGCATCTTTTTCTTAGCAACAGATGTATAGGAAACTATTTAGTGAGTGTTATCTGGGATATTGTTTGAGCTTAGGTAAACTGCTCACGTTCTCTATGCTTACCCATTATTACATTTGCAACTCAGAGAATTTCAATTGATCAGTTGGTCATCAAACAATAAGTGCCCTTCTGGAAAAGTTTTAGGCCAAAATGTATACCTTTGTATGTAGGCATCAGAAACTTCTATTTAATTCCAAGGGAATTTGATCAAAACAGAATCAACGGGGCAAAAATAAAGGTTCTCACAACCAAATTCCAAATTATGTTACCTCCTATATTTTAATTTCTTCCACCCCTAAGATATTCTTTAAATTCCAAAGAGAAGTAAAAAAATCTAAAAGGCAAAGTGATAGAACTAGCATTGGTGAGCCTTCTGCTTCTACCTATTGATAAGTTGCAGTTTCTCAACCTTAAACATTAAAGCTAAGGGAAAAATTTTAGAGCAGTTGTTTTAAATCTATACAGATTATCTTAACAAAGGATATTACTACTTCACTGTCAGAGATTCTTAGTATTTTGATTGAATTATGGCTTATGCATTTTGTTAAGGATTCATATTGAGTCTGTTGGATTCTGGGGATTTTATGAAAATAAAATGATTACAAAACAAACAAAAAAGAAAAAGGATTATTTGCAATAGCCAAAAGTAGACACAATGCAAGCGTCCATCAACATATGAATGGATAAACTAAATGTGGCACAGGTATACAATGGAATATTATTCAGCCATAAAGAGAAATGAAATTCTGAAATACAGTAGAACATGAATGAAACTTGAAAACATTACGCTAAGTGGAAGGTCAGACGCAAAAGGACAAATACCATAGGATCGTACTTAGATGTAATGTCTAGAATAGGTCAATGTATAGAAACAAAAATAAATTAGTGGTTATTGGAGACTAAGGGGAAGAGGAAATAAGGAATTTTTAAAAATGAAAAAATGTGGTATCTGACACATAAAGGGTCCTTAATAATTGTGTTGAATGAAAAATAAATTAATAAATTTAAAAACCAGAAAAGGTATAAGATCACTGTAAGGAATGGTTAACTATCTATGAGAGGAGAGAAAAAATAGAAATAAATAAGAGAATCATTTACTTATTCAATATTTATTGAGTACTTTTTAGAAGCCTGACACTTTTCTGGGTACTGTCGATAGAACAAAGAAGATGAAGTCCTTTCTTTGTGGAAGTATAGGAAATAAAAATACAACATGAGGTGAGAATTTTAAAGTGGGATTTGTGGAGGAAAGTCGTTTAATGTATCTATTTAAAAGGTGAGTAGTAGGATTTTCCTTTAAATGGGTTTTCAGGAAGTTGGTGAAACAAAGTATAAAGTTATTTTCAACTTCTCTCTTCCTGGGCAAGAGTCTTCTGAATAGTAAAGTCAGGTTGATGAAGACATTGTAATAGTGAAATCATATAAACTGTAAATTATAGACATATAGTTGGTTTGCCACTGTTAGGATAAATTCTGTCAAGAAAAGTAAACTGGAAAAAAAGCTATACATAATGTGCTATTTTACTTAAGGTTTTTGAGAAGGCCTGTTTGTGGGGTAATATCTGTGCAGAGATTTTATTAAGTGAAGGCATGACCCTTGTTAGTATTAATCAAAGTGCAGCACATAGACCCGAATGGTTTGAATGCATGAACAGTTATCAGTCAACAATGAGAGAAGGAGCTCGCATCACAGTGTAAATCAACCAGGACACTAGGCAAGATATGTCTTATGAGGGAATCAGTGCTTAGATTTTCATTTTCGCTCAAGCTCCTTATTTTATTGATATTGGCCCTGAGTTGCCTCAATCTGGGGAAAGCTTTTTAGGAAAAATGGATAGCAAATAAACTGAGGTAAGGTTGTGTTTAATATGTTCAAGAAACAATAAGAAAGCCAGTATGGCAAAAACAGAATAAAAGAGGGGAAAATCATAGGCAGCTCACTCTGAGGGATGACCGGGGATCACGCAATGAAAGTCTTGTGGCAATGGTAGGGATTTAGGATTTTATTCTAAAGATAATGGGAAGCAATGGGAGGGTTTTCAACAGAGGAATGACATTATTTAGCATACAAAGTAAAGGATTACTGTGACTGCAGACTCAGCAAGGAGACTAACATGGAAGCAGAGAGACTAAATTCAAAAGCTGCAAAATATAGGATTGAATGGTAATGTGTTTACTGAGTAGGTGGAGTGGTACTGTTTGTTGATATGGAAACAATGGTTGTGAAAATAGGTAAATTCAAAAGCCTTGACCTAAGCAATTAAATGAATGGTATTGCAGTTTAATGAGATAGAGGCCACTAGCTTAGGTGGTATAACTGAAGAAAAAAAGAATCAATAGTGTAATTTTGAACATGGTCTTTTGGATATGCCTATTAGAAATCCAAGTGGAGATGTCAAGTTGACAGTCAAATATAAGGAACTGAAATTCAGATAGGAGGTCAGAGTTTGAGATTAAATATATGAGTCATTATTATATGGCTAGTATTTAAATTAATGGGAGTGTAACCTGACCCTACAAATGCCAGTAATTTTCCATTAGTCCTTAAACTAGCCCAGGACAGATTCGGCCTGGCCCATGCAAAGAAGAACAGCTGTGACCACTAACTGACCTCAACAGAGGAAGCAGCAACAGGGGGAACGAATCAGGAGGAAAATCATCACCCGAACCCTATTCCAAAGCGAGAGGTCCGACAAGAGCCACATCACCTCCTGGTTCCCAGCAGCCTTCTAGAGTTTTCCCTCCCCAGTACACCTGTGCTGCTGCCATTTTGCTGCCCAAATCACATATAAGCCCTGCTTCCCTGTACCTCAGGGAGTCAGATCTGAGGAACTTCCTCCTGGATCCTTACTCTGCGTATTGCAATAAAGTGACTATCTCTTTCTCAAAGACTGGTGTCCAGATAATTGTTCAGTCTGAGCATGCCAGACAAGGGCCCACCTTCCCAAGTTCCGTAACAGGAGGAGGTAAATGAGCTTACCTAGGGAACGAGTGAGGTTGTAAGAAAGAACATGACCCAGTCCTGAAGCTCTCTCCTACTTAAAGTTCAGGATATGTAGGGAAAGTCAACAAAGATTCTGAAAGTGAATTAAAAGGAAACCAAGAGAGTGTGTTATCTTTGAAGACAAGCAAATAAAAGGGATATTTATAAAAGCGAGTGAGGAGCTACAAGAGATGAAACAATATGCAGAGTGGTCACCTAAAACACTAATACATATACTACATTTCAGAACAATGAAGTTGCTTTCTATCACTCTGTTTTCATAAGAAACAATTATCACATAATGACCTTGCTACTATAAAACTAATTTCCTATTTCAGCAATGACATTAACATGCTTAGGTGTTTGAAAGTGATGGAGCAAATCTAGGCTTTTTTTTTTTTTTTTTTAAATCAGTTGAGTCTAGAGAGTTTGCCTTTCATAAGAAATAATAAAGGCTGTAATGAAAGCTCACACAAAACTCCAAGCATCCATAACTTTGACACATTGGGATTAGAGCTGGTGCTACATGTGGGTGATAGAAACCATTATAAATGTATACCTTTGGGTATATTGAGCAATTTGTGCTGGAGGATTTCAACAAAGAATGTATTGAAATTTGATATCTATGGATTTAGTATTTTCCCTTTTAGGAAATTGCATCTATACAGAAATCAATTTGCTAATTTATCTGTAATTAAAGCTCTTATATAACAAATAACATCTGCAATACATAAATAAAATATGATTTTTGAATCAACATAGCTTTAATACAAAGGCTTATGAAAGTATTCAGGTACTTTACCATTTGCTTAGCATTAAGTTGTGACTCTGCCGTCTGAAGAAATGAAGTTTTCAATATCATCTATCAGGTGGATACTGAAAGATCTCTTGAACTCTGTTAAGGAGAATGGGGCTACATTCTGCATAGGATGAGAACATAGGCAATTTTCTACTTACTCTGCTGGGAGAGTTGGGGGTCTATTGAGTAGTTTGTTTCTTTTTTGTTAGAAGGAGTCAACAGTGGAATTCATTAATTATTTTATCAAATATTTATTGGGTTCTTGCTATGTTCTAGGCTTTGTTCTCAGATTTGGGTTTGAAATAGTATATGAAATAGAGATACTTCCTACTATCTAGCAACTCACAAAGAATCCACATTATTTAGTGTCAAGATTAGAATATATAAATTATTATTATTATACCAATTTTTTTCTTGATTAAGTCCAACCTAAAAGCCAGCCACTGGTAGATGTCTTATATATTATCTTACTCAATCATCATAACAATCCTGCAAGATAATTAACCTCATTCATACATGAGAAAAAAAGGCTTTGTAAGTTTAATGAAGTCATTTAGCCAAGACATTAATGTGTTTCAGGAAGGTGGCATACATATGTATATATCTCTTTGTTTTTGTACTAAACTTAATATTGATAAGAACACAGTAAGTGCTTAATATGACTGGAAAATATTATTTACCATTATTGTTTTGCAAGACATTGGGTTAAGTGACTGTGTATTATTTTTTATCTTTACAATAGCTTTTACATAGATGCTATTATTCCCAATATACTGATGAGAAAGCTAAACTTTAAATTGGTTAATTAACTTTCAGGAGACAGAGACAAATCTTAATTTTACTTCAGATTTGCCTGACAGCAAAGTTCATGATTTGATCATTTTGAAATAATTTTTAACATGAAAATGATCTATAATATATCCATTTGTAGTATATCCATTATCCCAACTAAAATTTTCTGCTTAATGAAATAATAAACTTAATCAGTTTATCCATTTTGTTATAATCAGTTATTGCTTGGTAGTTTTACACTGAGAAAATTGAGAAACAAAATGTTTTATTTAGCTTGGCATGTGGGTTTGTTTTGTCAGTTATCCTTGCATATTGCGGGTGAGAGAAGATAGTAACTGTGAAACCGCACATATGATTACAAGATGCCTAAGAAAGAAAAAAATAAAAAAGTCTCCCAATCCTTATATACACGTAGGATAATCCACATATCTTTAGAATGTTTTCTACTTCAAACAGCTGTTGCTACTTAGCCTGACAAATGAAACTCCGCAGACAGTTTCTCAGTTGTAATTAAAAACACAAAGCATCAAGGTATATAAAGTAATCATGGGATCAATAAAATGTTATTATTTAAATTAAAGTCTCAGAAGCCCAGACCATAAGTGCCAGGTTTTCAAAATGTAGGCATTTTTACCAAATAAGCTAGACTCTGTAGTCTCCAGTGGACCATTTACCAAGTCGTGAAAGAAAAAGAAATGCTTGAGAGCTGAATGCATTGTTGTTTGAAACAACCCAGTGAATCATTGAAAATTCTCTAGTAATCAAAGGAATATTGCACTTAACTGGTAAATTAAAAATAGGTAAATACATTTAGTTAAAGATAGACTGTGCTTTAAAGGATGTATCATTTAAAAGTTTCATTGTTACCCATTACTCATTGCCTTCAAGACTATCCTGACTCACAGCGACCCTACAGGACAGAGCAACTCCCCATAAGGTTTCCAAGGCCTTAGTGGTGCAGCTATGAAGCATTTGGCCGCTAACCAAAAGGTCAACAGTTCAAGTCCACAAGCCACTCCTTGGAAACCCTATGGGGCAGTTCTGCTCTGCCTGTAGGGTCACTATGACTTAGAATCAACTCCACGACAATGGATTAGGTTTTTTTTTTTTTTCAGTCTTTACAGAAACAGACTGCCACATCCTTCTCCCTCAAAGCAGCTGGTGGGTTTGAACTGCCAAGCTTTTGGTTAGCAGATAATAATTTACATAGTCTAATCAAAGAATAGAAGCTACAGAATTAAACAGGTATTAAAGAGATTGTTTTAAGAACAATACTAAAGAATGAAAATGTAAAAAATAATGAAAATGTAATTCCATAGTTTTTAATTAAAAACATTTCTGTGAACTCATTTTTGAACTATTGTGTTCATTAACTATATTATTTCTTTAGTTCTGTTAAAATTACTGGACTAATTTGTTCCTAGGATCCTGATTCAATGTGAGAATATAATACATGTAAATAGGAATAGCAAATGTCCTTAATATCAATGCAGAGGACATAAATATCCTTGATTTAAAAAAAAAAAAAATCACACAATGAGACCTCATAAGGTCAGAATTGTTTTGATGTTCTAAACAAGTTCAGAACTATTGATGTCCATGACATTGTAGGTGATCTAATAACTAGATAGAATCTCACACTTCCTCATCTGTATCAAATACTCTTTTCCCCTACTCCACCTGATTTGTTAAACTCTTAATTTTCTTTGTGACTATTCGAAACTTTGTCCTCTGTTACTTCTAGTCTCAGCTATTGATGACTCTTTGGTTTTCCTACTGTCCTTATCTTGCATTCATGAATTAGTGTTCATCTTATTCTATTTCAATAATTTGTTTTTAGGTTTTTCTCAACTATTTGGTCATAAGTAATTTTAGGACAAGGAATACATCCTACTCACTATTACAACCAAAGTTTGTGGAATAGGACTTAGTATATGGTTAAAAAAAAAATTGCCTTTGAGGCGACTGATTCCTGGTGACCCGTGTGTGTCAGAGTGAAACTGTGCTGCATAGAGTTTTAAATGTTGATTTTTTGGAAGTGGATTTCCAGGGCTTTCTTCCAAGGCACCTACAGGGGGACTTGACTTTCCAACCTTCCAGTTAGCAGCCAAGCACTTAACCTTTTGCACCATCCAGCAACTCTTAGAGTATAGTAGGCACCCTCTAATTAATGGATGGATTCAAGCAAGCTTTGCAAGGTACTTAATGGCCAACACTTATATATGCAAAGTACCAGACAAATCTTATATATATATATATATATATATACACACACACACACACAAGGAGCCCTAGTGGAGCAATTGTTAAGTGCTCAGCTGCTAACTGAAAGGTCAGCTGTTGAAACATGCTAGTGGCTTTGCAGGAGAAAAGACCTGGTAATCTGCTCTTGTAAAGATTACAGCCTAGGCAACCCTATGGGGAAGTTCTACTCTGTCACGTAGATTTGCTATGAGTCAGAATTGACTTGGCCACACACAACAACAACATACATATATACATACAGAAAAAATTAAAGGCTCATATTAGTGAACAAGTCAGAGGTTATTTCATAAAAGATTCATGACATAAAATGCATTTTCCCTCTTGAATCTACCCTTTCTTTGCAATTACAAATGTCAGCAGACAATCCCCATAATTGCACAGGGCCATTCACTATGTTTTTGAAAATATGCCTTTCTTGTTCAGCATGATCATGAAGGTATCATAGTCAAACTATGGGCAAATAATACACCTGTGGACACTTTATATGATATCCTTAGCTTACACAGAATCAGCCAGAAACAACATCTGAATTGATTTGTGACTTTTTACCTTCTACCTAGATAACTATGTTAGCCATCCAATTCAAATCAATTCAGCAATGATTTTCTGAGTGTCTAAAATGTGCCTTGGTGGCACAATTGTTAAGCATCCTGCTACTAGCCAAATGTTAATGGTTCAAACCCAGCCAGCAGCTCTGCAGGAGAAAGATCTGGCAATCTGCTTCTGTAAGGATTAGCCAAGAAAACCCTATGAGGCAGTTCGACTCTGTCCCATGAGGTCACTATGAGTAGGAATTGACTGGAAAGCAACGGGTTTGGGTTTTGGTTTTGGATCCTGGGGAAAAAAAAAAATCTAACGAGTAAAACAAAAACAACTAAAAATAAAACCTAGTTATAATGTAACATGGTAAGTACTGTACTGGTGCTGACAAATGTGCTTATGAGTTAACAAAGGAATAGTTAATTCTGCTGGGGGTAAAGTTTTGGGCAGGAAATGCTTTACAATGTGTGGACTTTTGAGCTAAGCCTTGAAAATTAAGTAAGTTTTAATTACTGTTTTCCTTGCTTTAGGAGCCCTGGTGGTGCAGTGGGTAAAGAACTCAGCTGCTAGCCAAAAGGTAAGCAGTTCAAAGTCAGCAGCCACGCCACAGGAGAAAGATGTGGCAGGCAGCTTCTTTAAAGATTACACACTTGGAAAATGTATAAGGTAGTTCTATTGTGTACTGTAGGGTCACTATGAGTCGGAATCTACTCCACAGCAATGGTTTTTGTTTTATTTTTTCTGTTTTTTCCTTGCTCTGAGGGAAGCCAGCTGCTGAGTTTTTAGTAGTCTTATGAAGAGTTCCAAAAGGCAAGGAACTGATATTTCTGGCCAACAGCCACTTCAGTGAGTTTGAAAGTGGATCCTCCCTCAGTTGAGTCTTGAAAACTATAGCCCTCCTCAATACTAAAATTTCAGCTTTGTCAGACTCTGAGTCAGTTACATCCAGCTAAGTAGCACCCATATTCCTGACTATTTGAACCTGTGAGATTATATATGTTTGTTATTTAAAGTTTTGGGGTAATTTGTTACATAACAATAGATAACTAATATACTTCTCTTTTGAGATGCCACACTTGATTTTCATTGCTTTTTTTTCTGCTATTATGGGCTCATATTCTTGGCCACAATCTCTTGTTGTTTATTATTTGGTCCTGGCACAGAACTAGGAAATGTCAGCAATAGCCAAACCCAGTATCAAACCTAACTGCAGAGAGCAGCAAGAAATGCTTGAATAATTTGAGCAGAGTGAGTTTGGTCATTGACTATCTCAGAAGGCCATAGAGAAACAAAGAACTAAGAACCCTGCCATTTTGTGAGTTGAATATATTTTTCCTGCTAAGTGCTTAAGATGTGATCCCCTATCAATTCTTGAATGTAGGTCTGTGATGGTTAAGATTGTGTGTCAGATTGTGTTAAGGCCATGATTCTCAGTGTTTTGGCAGTTGTATAATGTTGTGATCACTTCCCTGTTGAGATTTGTTATGATCACCCCCACAATCAGACCTGCTGTGAGTGGTACTGTTGGGGTGGGGTGGGGACTGTGGCAGCTCACTGCCCCCTCAGCTTTCATCTCTCTGCCCTCCTCCACCTAGTCCTTCCTGCTCTCCTTACTGGAACTTTTGCATATTCTGGATTCTGTAGCTGGCTCCTGTTCATCTAACCTCCGGTTCTTGGGACTTGAGCTAGCAGCTTACCTGTGGTCTTGCCTGCCAATCTTGAGATTCGTCAATCTTCACAGCCTGCAGCAGCCCTGCTCTCCGGCCTGCGGATCTTGGGTTCACCAGCCCCTGCAGCTATGTGAATCAGGAGATACCTCTTTCCTGCTCCATGGAGTTGGGATGTTACAGCCTCTAAAAACTGGGTGAGCCATTTCCTTAATATAAATCTCTCTCTCTTTCTGACTATATATATGTATATTTATATGTTTTACTGGTTTTTCTTCTCTAGAGAACCCAGCCTAAGCAAAGGTCCTTTCTTATTGATTTCTGTAGAAGCTGACCCATGCAATTACCAGCTTCATGTGAAAAGAAGTTTAACTACTAAATTGGAAGAGGGTAGCAGACAAAAGGAGTCCCTGGGTGGTAAAAATTCAGACCCACACAGAGAATCCTCAGAAGACTAAAGGTCACAGCCTTGAAAATCCCATGGGGCAGTTCTACTCTGTACACATGGGGTCACCATGAGTTGGATTCGATGACAACTAATAACAACAGCAGCAGGCAGAAGGGTTTTTTCTTTTCCTTTTTGTCAGTTCATACAGGCAAGCGCCTATATCTGTTCTATGAAAAAAAGGAATTTGTAGTCCTAGTTCAGACTCACAGACTTATTTTGTTTCATATGTCAGTTATCTTTACAGTGTGATGAACAAGAGACAGGTCAATTAATAAACATGAATTTGTTGAGAACCAAGATTGTTCAAAGGACATACTTACCTAAGCATTATAGCTAGAGCAAATACACTACCTTTTCTTTCTAAACAATTGCCACTGGATTTTCTGATGAAATGGAGATCCTAATATAGATTTTTAAATATATGTAATTTTTTGGTGTTTTCATATCTATACATACCACACATCTTCACAAAACAAATATATGTGCTCTAGCTACTGTTTTTATTTGGTTCCAAACACAATATAAGAGCATAAACCAAGGAAAAAATTATAATGCTTTGTATTTACAGACTCATTGTCATATTTTGGTTCTCGTGGACTTGTTTTAATTTTCTTCAGCTTCAGCTTGAAATTGCATATGAGCAATTGATGGTCTGTCCCACGGTCAGCCCCTGGCCCTATTCTGACTAATGATATTGAGCTTCTCCATCGTGTCTTTCCACAAATGCAGTCGATATCATTGCTGTGTATACCATCTGGTGAGGCCCATGTGTATAGTTGCCGTTTAAGTTGTTGAAAAAAGGTATTTGCAATGATTAAGTCATTGGTTTTGCAAAATTCTATCATGCCATCTCTGGCGTCGTTTCTATCACCAAGGCTATATTTTCCAGCAATTGATACTTCTTTTTTGTTTCCAACTTTTGCATTCCAATCACCAGTAATTATCAGTGCATCTTGATTGCAGAAGTTGGTAAAAATCTTCAGTTTCTTCATCTTTGGCTTTACTGATTGGTGCATAAATTTTAATAATAGTCGTATTAACTGTTCTTCCTAGTAGACATATGGATATTATTCTATAACGGACAGTGTTGTATGTACTTCAGGATACATCTTGAAATGTCCTTTTTGGCAATACATGTGACATCATCCCTTTTCAATTTGTCATTCCCTGCGTAGTGGACCATATGATTGTCTGATTCAAAATGCCCAATACCAGTCCATTTCAGTTCACTGATGCTTAGAATATTGATCTTTATGTGTTCCATTTCATTTCTGATGACTTCTAATTTTCCTAGATTCTCACTTTGTGCATTCCATGTTTTGATTATTAATGGATGTTTGCAGCTGTTTCTTCTCATTTTGAGTCATGCCAAATCAGCAAATGAAGGTCCCGAAAGCTTGACTCCATCTATGTCATTAAGGTTGACTCTACTTTGAGGAGGCAGCTCTTCTTCAGATGTATTTTGAGTGCCTTCCAACCTGAGGGGCTCATCTTCTGGAACTGTATCACAGTGTTTATCTGCTACTCATAAGATTTTCACTTGCCAATTTTTTAAGAAACAGGCCTCCAGGTTATTCTTCCTAGTCTTAGTCTGAAAGCTCTGCTGAAACCAGTCTACCATGGGTGACCCTGCTGGTATTTGAAATACCAGTGGCATAGCTTCCAGCATCACAGCAACATGAAAACCACCACAGTACAGCAAACTGACAGAGGAGTTCAAACCGATGAAGCACAGGAGGTGCTCCTTTGTCTATGCCAAGAAATTTGAAAGACAGCTACCTGGCCATCCGACTGGAAGAGATCCATATTTGTGTCCATTCCAAAGAAAAGTGATCCGACAGAATGCAGAAATTATCAAACAGTACCATTAATATCACACACAAGTAAAATTTTGCTGAACTTAATTCAAAAGTGGTTGCAGCAGTACATCAGTAGGTAACTGCCAGAAATTTGAGCCAGATTTAGAAGAGGAAATGGAACAAGGGATATCATTGCAGGTGTCAGATGGATCTTGGCTGACAGCAGAGAATACCAGAAGGATGTTTACCTGTGTTTTCTTGACTATGCTAAGGCATTCAATTGTGTGGATCATAACAAATTATAGATAACATTATGAAGAATGGGAATTCCAGAACTCTGAATTGTACTCATGAGGAACCTGTACACAGACCAAGAGGCAGTTATTCGAACAGAACAAATGGATACTAGGTGGTTTAAATTCAGGAAAGGTGTGCATAAGGGTCATATCCTTTCACCATACTTATTCAATCTGTATGCTAAGTTAAAAATCCAAGAAACTGAACTATATAAATAACAACATGGCATCAATTTTGGGGGAAGACTAATTAACAACCTGCTATATGCAGATGCACAACCTTGCTTGCTGAAAGTGAAGAGGACTTGAAGCACTTACTGATGAAGATCAAAGACTAAGGCCTTCAATATGGATTACACCTCAACATAAAGAAAACAAAAATCCTTACAACTGGACCAATAAGCAACATCATGATAAACAGAGAAAAGACTGAAGTTATCAAGGATTTAATTTTACTTGGATCTACAGTCAATGACCATGGAGGCAGCAGTCTAGAAATCAAAGGACGTATTGCATTGGGCAGATCTGCTGCCAAAGGCCTCTTTAAACTGTTAAAAAGTAAAGATATCACTTTGAGGACTAAGGTGCGCTGGACCCAAGCCACGGTATTTTCAATCACCTCATATACATGTGAAAGATGGACAATGAATAAGGAAGACCAAAGAAGAATTGACGCCTTTGATTGTGGTGTTGATGAAGAATATTGAATATACCATGGACTGCCAGAAGAACAAACAAGTCTGCCTTGGAAGAAGTATAGCAAGAATGCTCATTAGAAGCGAGGATGGTAAGAGTTTGTCTTACATACTTTAGACTTGTTATCAGGAGGGAACAGTCCCTGGAGAGGGACATAATACTTGGTAAAGTAGAGTGTCAGGGAAAGATTGGAAGACCCTCAATGAGATGGATTGATGCAGTGGCTGCAGCAATGTGCTCAAATATAGCAATGAATGTGAGGATAGTGCAGGACCAGGCAGTGTTTCCTTCTGTTGTACATAGGGTCACTATGAGTAGGAACCAACTCAATGCACCTAACAACAACAACATCAAATATTTATATATAAATTTCATGAATACTATATTATTTATTTTTATTTAACTCTGAAAATTGTTTTTGGGTTTGAACGGACCTAGTTTCAAATCCTGACTTGAATATTTTCTAGCTGTGTAGTTCTAAGAAAATAACTTCACTTTTCTAAACATTAGTGTATTCATCTTTAAAATAGAAAAAAAAATCTTCAAAACTTTAAAATGTTATGTATGTAGAATGGGTGAATATCAAGAAAAGGAAATGATCATAGAAAAAAATCAGTGTAGAGATAATTGCAGAAATTAAAAACCATCAGTTATTATTATAAGCCTTCTCCTTTGAAATTGTTTTGTAAAATAACTTAAAGTGTATTATGGAATTATATAACTATGCTATTTAATAAAATCAGCAAAAGAATACAAAATCTATTATCCCTACTTCCTTACTAGAATTCCTGAGCATTTTTTGTTCCCCAGGAAATATTGTCTTGATATCTAAGTAGAGAAGCAATGTATTTAAGAGTCATTAATCTCAATTAGCTTTATTTTCCACCAGAAAGTTGTTCAAATGACCTTACCTATGCAAATTAGGTCTAATTACTCCCAGTAAGGGATCTAAGTTCAATTATCTGATATCTTGGAGTGCAGCCAGTATATTTTGTCCCAAATATTTCAAACCTTCAGGAACTCATTTAACATCTCTTTTAACAAAATGCCCCTTATGGCACCCAGAGTCTATAGAACTGGTGATATAACTTAATTTGTAATTTATTGTGTTTTGCCTTATCAACATATCTTAATCATGGCTTCACTTTAAATTAGTATAATCAGAGGTCCTGCCTAAAGTAGCAGCATAACTTAACTTCATAGTTAGGAATTAATGCAATGAAAACCATGGGTGTGAATGTTTTATAGAAAAATAATAATAAAGTATTAGAATTTCTAAAACCAATCATATTTAATGTTTCTAGCATCTTTGCTGATTTTTAACATCAAAGTGCCATGGTCTGAGCTAAGGACAAACTTTGATATCTTAAAATGTGTACTGGCAGTGTCTATTTTTTAAATTCTAGACACATATCTTTGTGTGTGTGTATGTATATGGGGTGTATAAAATAAAAATAAAGGGCCTAGGTGCCCAAACACAACATTCATGGTTTGACTCCCAGCTCCATTAGATATAGCAATAATGAATTTTGACACGTTTGCCTCAGGTTTCTCATATGTGAACTTGGGACAATAATACCAAAACTCAAACCAAATCCATTGCCAACAAGTTGATTCCAACTCATAGGGACTTTACAATAGTGCCTACTATTTAATCAGAATAAAGGGGTGATAGGTCACATACAGTGCTTTGCACAATGTGTTTCGTGGAGGAAGTATTCAAATAACATAAGCTATTAGTGTTGCTGTGTTTGTTGACATCCTTTTCAGGGTCAGTGACTGTGTAACATTGCTCTCTGAAGCACATCCTGATGTGGTACAAAGCTTCTGAGCATTCACAGAGTTGATCAAATACAAACGTAAAACATTTAGTGTCCTCATCCAAAATGTATCAACTCTTTCAGGACCATTTGATATCTTTATGGATTCAAATGAACCATACCCAAAACACTTCTCAATTCCTTTAAGCAAAAAAATTTTGGCATTTCTTTTGTGAAATATTGATGATTTCAGTGTTGCTAAGCCAACAGGTAATTTTTCATGAAAGAATTTTTTGCCTCCTTGATATTTTTCTCCTATATCCAAGAGCTGCTCAAAGATTATATAGTAAATGCCAACATTTTTGCAATCAGCTTAGATTTCACTGCCCTAAAAATAATGCTGTCACTGAGATAGTTACAATAAGATGAATTCTGGAGAAGTTGTACCTTCTGTGATAAAACAGATTACAGCTAAAAGCTCTTAAATCTCTGCCACATATTTGGATTATCAGTTTATATTCATCTTTGGAACAGCAAGAGAGTAAAACATTCTTTCATTTTTTTAAATATAGAAAAATAAATCTCATCATGACTTTAATGTCATTTTGTAGCTTATTGTGATAGACATAATAATGTTTCTCCCTTCAAATATGCCCCTGCCCTAATCATCAGTACCTCTGGATAGTTTGCATGAGAAAGGGAAATCTGTAGATGTGATTAAGGTTGTGGGCCTTAAGATGGGAAGATTATCCTGGACTATCCTGGTTGGACCAATCTAAAAGCATGAGCCTTTGAAATCAGAGAGCATTCTCTTGCTCAGAGCTGAGGAACACTGAGGCAGAATGGGAGATCAGAGAAATTGGAAGCATGTGAAGGACCTGATCTACTATTTCTGGCTTTGAAAATGGAGGAGGGTGTCCAGGAGTCAAGGACTGTGGGCGATCTTAGATGTTGAGAACCTCCCTCAGACAACAGCCAGCAAGGAAACATAAATCTCAATCCTATTGCTGCAGATTCTCTCAACAATCTGAATGAATTTGGAAGAGGATTCATTCCCAGAGCCTCCAAAAGTAACATAATCCTTCTATTGCCTTAATTTCCACCTTGTGAAACCTGGAGAAGAGAACCAGTTGAGCCATGCTGTGCCTGGATTTCTGACCCAGACAACTGTGAGGTAATAAATGGATGTTATTTTAAACTGCTGAATTTGTGGTAATTTGTTACAGCAGTAAGAGAAAACTACTTATCTACTTGCCTTCTTTTCTGCATCCATGATGCTGGTATTTATGAAACCAATTCCAGTTGTGTAAGAGAACAGAGGCTTCCATTTCCAGGCCATAGCTGTTCTATTTTTGTTTGCTTTCTGTAGTTTCTGCTTAATACTATCCAGACATTTCTTCATTTATTTATTGGTTGGTTGGTTGGTGTATGTGTATATATGTGCAGGTATGCATGTATTTGTTTGCTTGTTGGTTTATTATTTATTCATTCATTCATTCATTATTATTTATTATTTATTTATTTATTCGTTCATTCTTTTATTTATTTATATCTCTACAATATTTGGAGGCAACTAACTCTTTGAGAAATATGGGGCAAAGCCTCAGAATAAGTCCTTTCTGGGATACATTGGCTTTCTAGAGTATGCAGCTCAGTTGTGGCAAGTAGACTTTAAGGTCACCATTAGGATCACAAAATCCTGGTATTCATGTCCTTGTATGATCATCTCCCCTTGCGTATGACAAACAAAATGTACCAGAGGTAACAGGATGTAATGATTACATGTAGGTAATTATGTTCATAGATTGCAATGTCCACGTTGCTAGATGAGGCACTCTACTTTTCTGGCTTTAAGAAAGCAAATAGCCACACTGGCAATAAACTTAGGGCAGCCTTTGGTCAACAGTCCACAAGGAACTTAATGCTGCTAACAAACAAATGAGCTTGGAAGCAGATCCTTCCCCAATCAAACCTCAGATGAGACCACCACTCCAGTGGACACCTGGATTGCAGCGTTGTGACATCCTGAGCAGTGGACCAATCTAAGCTGTTATAAAACTCCTGACTCACAGAAAGAGTAAAGTAATAAACATGTTTGTTTTAAGCCCCTAAGCTTGTAGTAATATTGTTACACAGCATCAGATAACTGGCATACCATCCTTATTTTGATTATTACTAATTTCAAATAAAGAAGCCCTGGTGGTGCATGGTTAAAGCATTCAGCTGATAAACAAAAGGTTGGTGGTTCAAACCAACTAGCTGCTTTGTGGGAGAAAGATATGGCGGTCTGCTTCTATAAAAATTACAGCCTTGGAAACCCTATGGAGCAGTTCTATTCTGTCCTCTAGGATTGCTATGAGTTGGAATTGACTCGATGGCAGTGGGTTTGGGTTTTTCTTTGTTGGAATGTCAAATAATGCCTATTATTACTACTCAGAAGGAACCAGAAGGTGAGGACCAATTGAGAAATCTTAAGGGCAATTAAGTGCAGGTAGTCCCCAATTTACGACGGTGTTCCATTCCAACGACTCCATGGTAAGTCAGTTCTGACATAAATCAACCTCTTCTTTTCTTTTTGTTTTTTTAGTTTTTGTTATTTCTGCCTTTTATCATCAGCATCTTTATAAATCCAATCTTTGAACATTTGCGAGTAAACATCTGAGAATGCTATAATCAGCAAATTATGCACTGCAACATTGTGTGTGGTACATATTACTAATGAAAAGATGTACCAAAAAAAAACTTCAAAAACAGACGATTGTAAGTGTCATTCATTGTAACTCCAATATGTCGTTAAGTCAGGAACTACCTGTAGTTCCATCACAAATTTACAAAATAACAGATGTACTAATTAATTTTTCCAAATACATTTACATGTGGGATATATTTATTTTGTTATCAATAAATATGAGCTTTATTCTTCATCATTACAGGAATTTGTTTAGATTATGATTTAAGTCCCAGCAAGTTATAAGGAGCCTCTAGAATTCATTAAGCCTATAGTTTAGGTTTTACAAGGCGAAAGGGAGTTAACCTAATAAGTAATAAAAACATGCAGAAAGAGTAAAGCCAAAGACTATTTGGAGGAAGGAAAAGAAAGATCTGGGGCAAGGACCAGAAGGGCCTTGAGAAAAAAACTACACATAATTATGCATTTTAAATAAAATTCCAATCTTCAGTAAAGCTTTCACAGTTACGATATGCTGGGTGTGATTTGAAGTTATTGTGAAATCATCAAAGATCCTGATTTTATATGAAGAATATTCTGGTGCTTATGAACAGTTAGTCCACAGAGAGATTAAATTTCATTTTTGGTTAGTATAATGATTAATAAACTAATGACTTAATGAGGCAGCTCTAGTAGAATAGAACTATATTTAGTTCAAGAATACTAGGTGTTACTCACGTGTATTAGTTTTTGTTTTATAGTCTTGTCTAATCTTTGTCTGAAGAATGGACTTAGGGAATGATTTCAGTTCTGGGTTAAGAGTGCGTCCAGAGGCTGCAGTTTTGGGGGTTCCTCCAGTCTCTGTCACACCGTTAAGTCTGGTCTTCTTACATGAATTTGAGTTCTGTTCTACATTTTTCTCTTGCTCTGTCCGGGGATTGCAACTAATGTCACAAAACAATATGTGTATAAGTTTTTGAATGAGAAATTAAGCTGTAAACTTTCACCTAAAGCACCACAAAAAAAAAAAAAAAAAAAACAGATGTTGAGATCTAGCTCTGCCATTTAGCAAGTCTTGTTCAAGTTGCATAATGTCTCTGAGCTTAGCTTATTAATGTATAGAAATGGAGACAAAACATTTGCTTTATTAGACTGCAAAGATTTTAAAAATTAGCAATGATTGGAGTTCACAAAAGCATTATAATTAGTACAATTAACTTGAATTCATCTCAATTATTAACATTACTATCAGCTAAAGTGATTTTATTTTGTATTAAAATTTGACTAAAAATGCCTCATCTGGAGTAGTGTCAGTAGATGTTATAAAAAAGCAAATCGTGAGACTGAGAAAATATTTTGCAATGCAATATTGACTGCTAAGTAGAATATTATTTAATATCATATATCTTGAAAGTGAAAAATATTTAAACAACATTTAAAGGCATATCCAAAAGGCTGAAAATTATCAAATAACTCAAGCACAGGAAAAAAAAATTTTAGCCATTGTCACAACTTCAGAATTAAAGCTCTTTAATATGTAGGAAAAAATCATGATTCGAGGTATAAATGACAAAAATGTATTTCCACTCCTCTACTACCCTATAGATGGAGCCCTGGTGGTGCAGTGGTTAAGAGCTCAGCTGCTAACCAAAAGGTTGGCAGTTTGAATCCATCAGCTGCTCCTTGGAAACCCTACGGGGCAGTTCTACTCTGTCCTAAAGGGTTGCTATAAGTCAAAATTGACTCAATGGCAACAGTTATAGTGCCCAGCAGTTTGCTCAAACACTAGCCCAAACGCTATTCGGAAGTAGTTACATGTAATAAAATCATCTGGCCATAAGTAAAGCAGATTACCCTCCATAATGTGGATGGGCCTCATTCCATCAACTGAAGGCCTTAAGAGCAAAAAGGGAGTTTTCCCGAGGAAGTATTGTGCCTTCAGAATTCTTCCCCTCTTCACTCTTCCTGTCACCTGACCTAAGGATTTTGGGACAAAAGGCTGACATCTGTCCTACAGATTTTGGACTTACCAGCCCCTGCAATCACATGAACCAATCCTTAAATCAATCTCTCTCTCTCTGTATATATTATGTTACATATATATATAATATGTAATAATATAATAATGTATAACACAATATACAATATATACAGAGAGACATAACAAGTACTATGTATATCTTTACATCTATCAATCTATCATCTATATGTATAGTATGGCACTAGTTTTGTTTCTCTAGAGAACACTAAGAAAATTACCAAGTAGCAAAATAATGGTAATCTGCTTCAATAAATGGTTATTTATTGAAGATATATTATGTAAGGCCCTGTACATATTTAATGTCAATTAATCCTCACTGTATTCAGCAACAGGTTTGCTTTGGTTTATATTACTATTTGGGGGCCTGGTGGCACAGTGGTTGAGCATTTGGCTGCTAACCAAAAGGTCAGCAGTTCTAATCCACCAGCTGCTCCGTGGAAACCCTATGGGGCAGTTTTACTCTCTCCTATAGGGTCACTATGAGTCGGAATCAACTCAACGGCAATGAGTTTGTTTTTTTCTTGGTTTGAATATTACTATTTATTGATATGTAGTTGACACTGGAAATACAACTGAATATTCCATACAGTGCAATATTATTCAGTTCTGAAAAGGAATGAAGTACTGACAGATGTTACAACATGGATGAACCTTGAAAAAACCAGTCAAAAAAACACCATATATTA
Organism: Trichechus manatus latirostris; assembly: GCF_000243295.1. NCBI lineage: Eukaryota > Metazoa > Chordata > Mammalia > Sirenia > Trichechidae > Trichechus > Trichechus manatus. The sequence continues at coordinate 6,431,031 of NW_004444084.1, forward strand.
TAGTTCCATTTATATGAATTGTCCAGAATAGGAAACCTACAAAGACACAAAGTAGATTAGTACTTGCTTAAGGCTGAAGGTCATGGGAGAATAAGCGGAGACTGGTAAAGTTGAGCACATTTTCATATGTTTGTTATCATTTACATATCCTCTTTTGCATACAGAAATTTTATATATGTATTGCAAGTATTAATCATTTTGTAGCTTGCATTTTACTCCATTTTTAGTGTTTGTGACAAACAGAAATTCTTAAATATACTCCAATTAATTGTTTACTTTTCTTTAAGGTTACAGCTTTTTATATCCAAGTTGAGAAAGTCTTTCATACTCTAGGGTCATGAAGATATTCTACTATGTTTCATTTCAAAAGCTGTATTATTTTGCCCTTTAGACTTAGATCCACAATCCATTTGAAACTAATATGAGTGTATGGTGCAAAAGTGATCAAGATACATTTTTCCCAAATAAATATCCAATTAATCCAGCACAAATTACTGAAAAGTCCATCCTTAACCCAAAACACTGTAATGTTGCCTTTGTTGACTGTGATAGCAGGCACCCTGTTATGTATCAGGTAACAAATATATCAAGTAATAAATTTCTGGATTCTGTATTGTATATCATTGGAAGTTATGGGTACTTTTTGACCATCACCATACTGTCTTAATTATTAAAACATTATAATAAGTCTTGATGTATATTAGTGTAAGTTTTCCAGTTTTGTTCCTCTGCCATACTAAATTGATTATTCTTGGATTTTTGAATTTTCACTGAAATTATGGAATCATTTTTCCTATTAAGAATTGCTAATATGTTATTTTGGATTCTATTGGATCTGTAGCTCAATTTGGAAAGAGTTGTCATCTTTATAACATTAAATCTTCCAACATAAGAATGTGATATGTCCCTGTATTTATAAAGATCGTCTTTATTTTTTTTCTCAGTAATATCTTGTAGGTCTTGCACATCTTTTATTAGTTTTGTTACTATGTATTTAATGTATTATGATGCCCTTTTAATTGTATTATTTTAAAATATGTATTTTCTGTTTGTTACGGGTATATAGAAATAGATTTTATTTTTCTGTATTGACCTTGTATCTAGCGATCTTGACTAAGTTGATGGTTGTGACTATGTGCATTTACCCCTTATGAGAGATGTATTTTGTCATAAGTAAATTATACCTCAATAAATCTAATTAAAACACAAATGCATAAAAGTGTTAGATAAAATTTAAAATATAACATGTACCAAGTTATGGCAAGGACGTATAACAATACACTTCTGTTAGGAGTGTCATTTTCCTAATAACTTTTGAAAATTACTGTATCTAATAAAGCTGAATATAATCATAAACTATGGCACAGAAAATCGTCTCTTAGGAATACTGACAACACAAATGTATAAAACAGGTATGTCAGAAGTTATGCATATAGGTCCCTAGTTGGCAGAAAAGATTTATGCTCAACTGATAACCAAAAGACTGGTGGTTTGAACCTACCCAGAGGCACTTCAGAAGAAAGAGACCTGATGATCTGCTTCTGTAAATATTACAGCTAAGAAAACCTTATGGAGCAGTTCTACTCTATAACCCATGGGTTTCCTAAGTCAAAAATCAACAAAAAAGCTAAATCAACAAAAAAGATTATGCATAAAAATGCTCATAGTATTATTCCTCATAGTAACCAGTACTGAAAAAACTCAAATAACAAGCAAGAAGAGAATAGATAACTAATCTGACACATATTCAGGCAATGGAACACTCTACAGCAATGAAGAAACTACTGTTACATGAAATAAAATAATAAATATAAAAAATATACTGCCGAATATAAGCGTCTAAATACAAACTATGCAACATTTTTCTATGCTTTTGGAGGTCAGTATGGTAATCCTCTCTCTGCAAAAGAGGAGAAACATTGTCATGAAGGAGACTGTAGAGACATATTTTTGTAATTTTCTGTATATGTTATATTTCAGTAAAAATGTTCATTACGGAAAATACTATGTACAGTCGTCCCTTGGAATCCATGGGGGACTGGTTCCAGGACTGCCCCCCTCCCCACTCCACAGATACCAAAATCCACGGATGCTCAAATCCCTCATATATCCTCTGCCATCCTCACAATCTTGTTGCGCTTGAGTCCATTGTTGCAGCCACTGTGTCAATCCATCTCTTTGAAGGTCTTTCTCTTCTTCACTAGCCCTTTACTTTAACACGCATAATGTCTTTCTCCAGGGACGGATCTCTCCTGATAATATGTCCAAAGTATGTGAGATGTGGTCTCGTCATCCTTGCTTCTAAGGAGCATGCTAGTTGTACTTCTTCCAAGACACGTTTGTTTGTTCTTTTGGCAGTCCATGGTATATTCAATATCCTTCACCAACACCACAATTCAAAGGCGTCAATCCTTCTTTGTCCTCCTTATTCTTTGTACAGTTTTCACATGCATATGAGGCGATTGCAAACACCATGGCTTAGGTCAGGCACACCTTAGTCATCAAGGTGAAATCTTTGGTTTTCAACACTTTAAAGAGATCCTTTGCAGCAGATTTGCCCAATGCAATGCGTCTTTGGATTTCTTGACTGCTGCTTCCATGGGTGTTGATTGTGGATTCAAGTAAAATGTAATCCTTGACAACTTCAATTTTTTCTCCATTTATCATGATGCTGCTTATTGGTCCAGTTGTGAGGATTTTTGTTTTCTTTATGTTGAGGCATAAGCCATGCTGAAGGCTGTGGTCTTTGATCTTCATCATTTAAGTGCTTCAAGTCCTCTTCACTTTCAGCAAGCAAGGTTGTGTCATCTGCATAACGCAGATTGGTAATGAGCCTTCCTCCAATCCTGAAGCCTTGTTCTCCTACATATAGTCCAGCTTCTTGGATTATTTGCTCAGCATACAAATTGAATAAGTATGGTGAAAGTATACAACCCTGATGCACACCTTTCCTGACTGGAGATATTAGGTGAAACAAATCAAAACATAAAGTAGGATTTAATGCACTTGGACATATATGCCCCAAAGTCTTAAATAATTAGAAGTATGTAATCTTTTAAGGACATAATTTAAAAAAATATAAAGGCAATTATTTAAAACTTGGACATTTATAAATTGTCAGTATTATCTAAAAGCATTTAACATATTTTAGTGTGTAGAATTCTCAATGAAATTAATAGCATGAAAAAATGACTACAGGTGAAACACGCGTACAGAAACACACGATATTCATGCAATGTAATATTAACTATGAAATTTAATCTTCTAAGTAGTTGTAGTTGTTGCTGTGGGGTGTCATTGCTGACTCATAGAGACCCTGTATGACAAGGTCGAACTGTCCTACGGGGGTTTCGTAGGCTGTCATCTTTATAGGAGCAGATCTCTGTATCTTTTGTCCCCCAGAGCCACTTGTGTTCTGATCACCAACCTTTTGGTTAATAGCCTAGTACTGAACCATTGTGCCACCAGGGCTCCTTCTAAGAAGTTGGTACCCAATAATAACTGTTAAGGAAAAAAAAATTTAGCATGATGAACAATAACAATTGTTTTAGTTAGGCATGCTAAATTAAAATATAATCAAATACCATGCTTCTCAGAATATAGTAATTGATAGTAACTGTTCCTTTAGTGTTTATTTTACAATTATTTATGTGAATGATGTTTGATACTTTCCAATTTTTTTTACCTTGTAGAAAAAGAGGCAAGATGAATTTTTAAGACATAAAACACTAATTAGCTTTCAATATACATACATAAAAAGTGATGTTCATTATTCTAGCGTTATCATTTAGTTTGTTTTGTCTATAACAAATACTCTTATATCCTTAAAAATTAAAGTGCACATGAATATTACAGAGTCCTCCCTCAGTCAACATATTTTGTAAATGAAGATGCTGCAATTTACATCATATAAATATGTTTACGCAGGTTAGATATTTAATAAGTACAAAAGAGAATTAGAATCTGAATCTTGTAGATTCCTGTGAATTAATAGTTATTCCAGGATAAAAGCCATCTTTAAATTTTTTGAGGCTTTCTGTACGTTAAAATATAGCATGTTCCACTAGATATAAAGATGAATTTCTAGTACAATAAAACTATGAATATTAAAATGTGAATTTTGACATTTTTCTGTTACGCTGCAGTAAAACAATACCCATTATCAGTAAATTAGAATAGTAAAAGTTTATTTTTAGTTATGTTATATGCCCTTTACAGACTGTCTGTAGATCTACTCAGTGATCTTTTTAATCTAGGCCTCATGCCTCAGGACAGGAGCCCTGGTGGCGCAGTGTTAAAGTGTTCGACTGCTAACCAAAAGGTTGGCAGTTCAAATCCACCAGCTGCTCCTTGGAAACCCCATGGGGTAGTTCTATTCTGTCCTATAGGGTCCCTGTGAATTGGAATCGACTCAATGGCAATGCGTTTGGTTTAGTTTTAACTCAAGATTGGGCCCTATTTGGGCAGAATTCTGGCAGATAAAGATAAAAGGACTGGCAGAACTAGGTGACAGTCCTTAAAGCTCATGCTCAAAGGTGGTACACTTTTTTCCCACTTTTCTTTGGTTAAAGAAAGTGGTGTGACGAAAATTGATGACAATGAGAAAGGGTAGTATATTCCTCTTAAAGGGAAAGATAAAGAATATTTTGGATAAATACCATTTTTCACAAGAATGAATCATATTATCATATTTTATTGAGTGTTTTGAGTAGCCTAAGAAAAGATGATGACTAAATGTAATGTGTTATCCTGGATGGCACTCTGGAACAGAGAAAAGGACATTGTATAAAAGCTAAATCAATATGAATAAATTATAGAGTTTAGTTAATAAAAATGTATCAATATTTGCTTGTGAATTTTAACAAATGTACCATACTAATATGAGATGTTAATAATAGGAGAAATTATATGGGACTGTCTGTGCTATCTTTGCAATTTTACTGTAAATCTAAAACTGTTCTGAAAGAAAAAAGAAACATTGAAATTACGGACTCTCTATTGAATCAGTCTGTATATTGATGTACAGACACATGGGGTCACACTCAATGGCAACTGACAACAACGACAACAACATATGTATGTATGTATGCTTGTGTGATATTTTTCAACCTGTGGATGGTATTACCAAATTAACTCAAAATCCTTTAAAGGAGTTCTAGTCTAGTTGACATAGAGGTAAATAAGTGCTTATATAAATCACATATTTCTAAACTTCCACAAATTAATCAAAGTGAAATTATTCTGATAAACTTTATTTCAACAGAAATTACATTTTATAGTATGTCAGCTTAAAGATAGTTTCTAGGATCTTTTTGGTAACTTAAAGCCTTAAACTTATACTAAATTAAGCATGCACGGTATGCAGGATATGTTTTTATTAAGGTGCAATCTTTTCCAAAAGTAAAAGGACTAGTTCTTCCAGGAAAAGAAAGTGGAAAGCTTAGGAAAAAACCTGATTGGATATGGAAAGTTGTAAAAACTTTATGAAAAAGGAATTTTATTTGCCGTGGTCAAAATTAGCTAAGATGTGATTTGTTTATTTTTAAGATTAAAAAAAAAGAGAGAGAAAGTTTTGGTATGAAATAGTTCACTAACGTAAAACTAGAATTTGGTTTTGTTTCTGTTGACATGACAAAATTTTCTTAGATTATTGGTCTGTTACTAGTGATACATTGTAAAAGCTTATGTTTTCCTTCTGAGTAATTTGCCTAGAAGGCAAAGATTCTGTGTCTATCAGAACAACTTCCTGTGCTTTAAGTTGAATTTATTATGTCCTTGATTGTTTAAGAGAATCAAATCTTACTTCTGAAGGAGCTTAAGTTATTTTTACAATCATATTACCTTCTATATTTAACTTTTAAAAATCTTTTATTGTCACTTCGGTTGAATAAGTAACCAAGTATAGTTCTTCAGTGACCGGTGATCCTAATATTTAAAGAAGTATTGAAACTTCCTGACGATTTTTGACATTTTGCCTTCCCAAAATCAAATCCTAAATGGCGTATTCTTGATCTCAAACTGTTCTTGAGATTTCCCAAAGGGCCCCTGGAAAATCACCAAGAATTTATTCTTTCAACTTGTAGTAAAAAAAAAAAAAAAAGTAATTGAGATAATTAGATTTATTTGATATGCTGAGTTGCATTGTCAATTAAGGAGAGATCTTCAAGCCTTCCTAATTTAATTTTGTGTGAGTGAAATTTTATTAATGTATTTTGAAAATTATATAAAGTTCCTATGGGTATGTCAGTGCCCTTGCTATCCATGAGATGTCCTGGTGCCTGTTTGCTTGTATTAGACAACAATCATGCAGTGTTATCAGTCTCAATTTCAGTTATTTTTAAAAATGTTGCATGCCTCAGAAACAACCAAACATCTTTGTCAATTGCATTTTTTTTTTAATGAACTCTCATTAGATCTTTCAGTTTTGGAAATTATCAGTAATAAGTTAACTGTGGACATTTTCAGCCTTTTGTTGTCACAGATAGTTTTTTGTTTTATTCTAATGCTTCCTTTGAAGCATTTATAATCAGCTACAGGCCACAGATGGAGTCCCTGGGTGGCACAAACAGTTAAACTATAGACTAGTAACCAAAAGGTTGGGTGTTCGAACTCACCCAGAGGCTCCTCAGAAGAAAGGCCTGCTTCAGAAAAATTACAGCCTTGAAAACCCTATGGAGCACATTTCTACTGTGTAACACATAGGGTTGCCAAGAGTCAGAATCAACTTGATGGCAACTGGTTTGGTTTAGTTTACAGGCCAGAGTGCTTTGTCTTCAATAAAAGAGGACTATCTCTGAGATCCATGGTAGTTCTATGCCAGGTACTCAGGGTCACAGATGTTTGATGACATTGCTTAAATAACTTTGAGACTATGCCACTGAACTGAATCAGGTTTTCCAAAACTCTCATAGAGAAGCTGATGGGTTCATGAGACTGCTAATTCATGATCAAGCCAATAAAAATTAAGTACATAGGACTGAATGAACTGATGAAGGAGGATTATGAATTTTGTTTGAAATATTGCTGATGTATTCAAGTTCTATTTTCTAGATAGAAGGAACCCCTTTCTCTTTCTCTTCGGCTATCTATAACTCATAACAATTTAGCACACTATATTTTTATAAACAGAAATGAAACATTTATCTTTTTCTGGTTGCTTGATCCCTCCAGAACTTCAAACCAGTTTTTGAGTATTCTTACAACAATTTAATTGTTTACATAGGTTTAATGAAAAATTTGTCTTCCTTGTTAACAGAACATAATTGGGAACATTGGTTATGTAACCAAGGCCTTGACTGGAATGTCGTATTTGAGAATGATGCTCATAGAATTCGATGTAACCAGACACTTTCAAGGAACTAAGGTGGACTTTATGGAGCCAATCCTTAGAAAGCCCTCCCAAGAAAACTGCCCTGGTATCTGGTTTATGGCGTTCCCAATCTTACACGTTAGTAAAACCAAATAAAACCTGTTGCCTTTGAGTCGAATCCGACTCATAGCAACCCTATAGGATAGACTACAACTGCCCTATAGGGTTTCCAAGGCTGCATATCTTTACAGAAGCAAACTGCCACATCTTTCCCCCACGGAGTAGCTGGTGGGTTTGAATCGCCGACCTTTCAATTAGCAACTGAGTGCTTTAACCACTGTGCCACCAGTGCTCCCCCCATAGGTTAGTAAGGAAGGTCAAGTCCTGACAGGCCCAGGAAACTTAAGATATTTTGGGGAACCTGAGAAGAGAGTAATTCATCCAAATCTATAGGTACTGCTGGTAAAATCTGACAGCAAGTTTTAGCTTTCCTTGCTAGCGTCAGAGGCTTTTAAAAGTTCAATCTGAGATTCCTTATGAAAACTTCCCAGCAAAGTAAATTTTTTCAAGGCTAATATAGTAAATTAGTGTTCTTGCTGCAGCTGTGGAAATAATGAAGACCAGCCTTATTTTGTGATCAAGAATAATTTTGTTTTGAGATTATCTTTGATCAAAGATCTGTAGAGACAAGTTTTATGTTGCAAAAGAAAACAATAGCACACCCTTGCGTGTTATCAGATTCAGGCCCTGTTCATTATCTTGAGCTGTCTAGCACCTCTTTATAAACTGCAGGTAACCTATGTTCTTTCTACACACCTGTACGTTGACTAGATCCTGTCATTTTACACACATTGTCAACCCTTACCAAATTTTTAATTCTTACACTACCCTTACATATCTGACTACAACTCTCCAAACCAAAGTTTCCATTTTTCTTCCCTTCCTCCTTACTTGGCATCATCAAGAACTAAAACCTGTTTGCTCAGATCCTTATGAAGACCCTAATTTGCCTTGAAGCTGGCCTTTTCCCCAGGATCTGAAGAAGCACTGAGGGTTACAACCTGATAGCTTGAGATATAACTCAGAGGACTCCTGACTGCGTCAGACCATGCATGGGCCAGATGTCTCCCTAGACCAGTCACTGTCTGAGTGACTAAGGAATTTTGGTAAAATGCACAGGTCATACATGCCCTTATAAGAGAGGTATACAAAACTTAATAACATCACCAATAAAGTCTACATCTGAGCTTCAAGAAACTCCACAAGCAGTGCTTCCTCCATCAGATTCTGGACTTTAATAACACTTTATTACTATTTCTCTTTTTCATTTTAGGAATCTCTCTTTTAAAATGACTAACACTAAAGCAACTGACCTTTGCCACCAACTCTCAACAGATGATTCAACTGATTTTGCAGGTCAACGCCAACAAGCCCCTTCAGGAAACTATTTCTAGGACCCCATTGAGAACTATAACCACTCTGAGTTGTTCAGATATTAATGACTATCATTTGTCTTGAACAAAGGAAGGATAGAAAATGTTGAATTTCACCTGAGCCCTGTGATACTGGGTAACAGTGGTGGTTGAAGTAATCCCCCACCGTTTTGTGTTTTGGAAAATGGCCTGACTCTAGGTCCTTGACCTCCTTGACCTTCTTCTCATTAGAGAATTCAGATAGAACATGTTCCATCTGCCCTTAACAGTAAACTCAGGAGATAACGCCATATGATCAACACACCCCATTGCATAACCTCCCCATAATGTTATTTAGTACATCAGTACTTTCTAATGTGTTTCAGTGGAGTTAGAGCTCGGAGTTAGTTCTGGCCTCTCTTCCCATTGTAATAATCCCCCCCACCCCCGCCAATTATAAAGTCTTTACCCTCTAAATCCTTTCCCCTCCCCTCCCTTACAATAATCCTTCTTGAATAAAGTCTTCCTTACCTGTTTTTAATATGGTCTTTTTTTTTATAGTTCTATCCAGTACATTTTTATTTCAGACATTGTAGTTTTTAGTTCTACAATTTCTACTCATTCTTTTTATATTTTCTATCTCTCTGCTGAGAAATAAATTTCCTACTTAAATTTTTTTTCCTCATGTATCTTTACATTTTCTTTATGGGGCATAATTGTAAGAGATTTTCTAAAGTGTATCTCTGCTAATTACAACATATACATCATCTTAGGGTTAGTATTCACTATCTTTTTCATTAAAAATCAGTCATATTTTCCAGATTTTTTTGTACGTCAAGAGTTTTTTTTTTTTTAATTTTTATCTTATCCTGGACATTACAAATTTGTACAATTTAGGTTTTATTATAATCTTCTGAAAAATGTTGCTGCGTTGGTTTTTATCAATCACTTCAAATTTATGACAATACACCTCAAATGGGCCCTCAATTCTGCCCAGCAATCCGACATTTTTCTAATAAGTAAACTATCCCATTCCCTTAGATGGCTATATTATATCCTCAGCTTTCTCCCTAAACTTCCATAAACCCTCCAGACAATATTTTCATCCAATAATTTTGGTTTAATTTCTTTGAGAAAGTGGAATTTCGATGACTAGATGGAATGAGGACAATATCATTGAACACTGAGATCATCAAGAATTATTTCCACAATGAGTAAACCAGGTGATGAAATATTTAATGGATATGTGATAGTAACTGGAAAACTGTGGATAATTGAACAAAAGAATGGAAGCGTGTGGTATAACTTAATAATATACAGTTATCTTTTTTTGTTGTTATTTAAGGAAAGGAGAAGGTAACAATAATTGTCAAAAAGCACCAATTAGAAGCAAGAGATCACTTAACTACTTTCAGACCTAATGATATTTGAAGTGTTCAAAACCATATGCTTTGGACTTATGAACACACATACACACACACAAATAGATAATGTTTGAAAAATTTAGTGAATGCTCTTAAAAGGACTGACCAAAACCTTTAACATTTGAAAGAATAAATAAAATGAAAGCTCAAATGCTAATTAGGACAAATGCCATTAATGAATAATATTTATTTTGGAGGTGATAGTATTTGTTTTGTTGTTGTGTTGCTGCTGTGTTCAGCTCTAATTTGCAAAGAAATAAGAAATTGAACATACACTCCTTCCGCTTTGATATGGTATGTCATTGTACACCTTTTTATGCCATTTCAATTTCTCTCCATTATCTAAGTTAAAAAGCTCCTACAGGCAAAGGATTATTTTCAATGAATTTCCACCATATAACACCAGAGGGTCTGAAATATCTTAGTTGCTCAATATTTACCAATTGAATTGAATTGATCCAAGGGAACCTAATCAGATACATGGAGTTAAGTTTAAAATGATCATAAACTTTACATATTAATCAAAAACAAATGTCTGGGAAAAGAGGTAATTAAAATTTTTTAAAATGATGTTTTTTATTTCCTGTATCTTCACATCTCATCAGCCTCTCAGTATCAACTGTACTTCTTGTATGCATCTCATACAAGCTCATACATAGTTGTTGTTGTTGTTTTCAGATGCTTTTGCTCTAGAGTTCCCACAGACGTAAAATGTTCTTGAAGTCCTATAAGGGCATCAATCCATCATAGCCAACTCTGTGGGTGCCAATGCCTCAGTGAAAACACTGCTTCCCATGGCAAGTCAGTGCTGTCTGGATTTTATCAAACCTGTGAAGTATGTGGTGCTCTAACAGTTCAACTACAAAAAAGCATTGTCATTGTCCAGAATTGTGGGGCATATGATCCCTTTTTCCAGCTCTGTTTGAGAATCGGTCACCTGGATCTTAAATCTGTGTTGTTTTTCTTCCACATATCTGTTATGAAAACAACTCCTTGAGGTACATCCTGAAGCGTCTTTCTCTATGTGTCGTATTTATAAGTATATAGAACTGGGATTGGGATCTGATATTTAGAATAGATTGTTCTATTTCTCCCTCTGAACAAAGACACTAATTTCCATCCAAGGCAAGTTATTTTCCACTATAAAAATCAATGCATTAAAATAGATACTCAGAGGTCTACTTCCCCACAATCTCACAACATGCCTAATTTGAATTTTGAGAATAAACCTAAAATAATCACAGATATCTATCTATCATCCATTCATTCATTTATCTATTTCTCTATCTCAATATCTAGTATGTTTAATCAAAGGCTCATTACTTAATTTTCCTATCCTTATGTCTTTTATGTCTGTGTTTTTCAAAAAGAATAGTTACTATTTTTTTCATGTGAATAGATATTTCTTAGAAGCAACATAATATATTCCTAATATTTATAAAATGTTATAATTCACAGAGAATTTTGATTTTTATCTCTCTATAACCTAAAAATTACAAACTTCATCATCTTCCTTTTGCGGATAAGAAACCTAAATTTGAGGAAGATTAACTGATCAAAAATTAAGCAATCAATACTGGGTACAAATGAAACTTGAGACAATCTCTTCTATTCCAGACTTTTCATCTTTTCACTTCATAAGTGGTATAGTGTAGGCAGAAGTCCCTGAGTGGTGCAAATTATTGAGGGTTTGACTACAAGCCAAAAGTCTGGAGATTTGAACACACCCAGAGGTACCTCTGTAGACAGGCCTGGTGATTTGCTTCTGAAAGGTCACAGCCTTGAAAACCCTATGGAGCAGTTTTACTCTGCATACATGGGTTTGCCATGAGTCGGAATCGACTTGATGGCAACCAATAACACAGTGTAGGGATCATATTGTAGTAGCTTCTTGTGTCATGCTCTCTGTATAGCCTCTGGTATTCTGTGATATCTCACATACATGAGATAGCAATGAAAATTCTGCTACTTACCAAATTCAGTGTCAATAGCTGTATCATGAACATCCAGTAGGTCTAGGTAATGATTCAGGAAATCTAGTTTTTACAATGACTTATAACGAGATTTTGAGGCTAAAAAAATTAGAAAAAGCCATGATATTTCTTTTTTCAAATAGAGAAGTAAAAGGTTAGCTGGATAAGAGGATGCAAAAACTGACTGTGGATAAGCAATAAAAACACTAAGATTTTCCTCATTTGGAAGTACTTGCATGCAGATTATTAGTAGATTAAATTTGGCATATGCTACTAAAAGATGCCTTCTATTTGAATCTTATTTTATCCTTTTAGGAAATATTCTGTTTGGTTTTTAATTGTAAATGAAGCCCAACTAGTAAGAATATTTCTCTTTGTGTGATATGGAAATCGCCACCTTTCTCATGCCAGTCTTAAGACTGCATTGGTCCTGAAGGGCAGCATGTGTTGGTGACAGAGCCACAGACTACTTTGGAATAACATTTCTACGGAATTTAAAGCATCTATTGCGGTACTCTCAAAATTTTATCCTGACGTCACCATAGCTTTAATTTAAGCTCATTCTTTCCACTTTTGTTGCTTTAGGAGGCTAGCAGCAGCAAGCTTTGTATCTTTTTAAATTTAGGTAAGGATGAAGAAAAGAAGCACATGTGTGGCACTTCAGAATCTCAGCATTGTGAGCTGAGTGCCCCTCCATGTATAAATGTATCTTGGCAGTACTTCTGACTACCACTCAAACTCACCTCCCTCCACTCTCTTATATATCCTGTGTTCTAGTTGTGGTAAAATGCTTACAGTTCCCCCCCACCTCACGCACACACACATATGTATGCGAATAACCAAACCAAATCCATTGCTGTCGAGTTGATTCCAACTCATAGTGAACCTATAGGACAGAGTAGAACTGGCCCATAGGGTTATATATCTTCTTTTCCTGCCTTCTTTGGGATTATTCAAATAATTTTTATCATTATTCTCTCTTAATTTATTTATACATGCCAGTAAATAAAAGAGAAAAATAAAAATTATTCGAATAATCCCAAAGAAGGCAGAAAAAGAAGAATAAAGAGATTAAAAGCAGGAGTGAACAGAAAAAAAAACTAAATAATATAGACATAAGTCCATTCATATTATTACATTGAATGTTAATAGTCTAAAATCTTTAAGTAAAATGCAGACATTTTTAAAATTGATCAAAAATAACTGATTATATGCTTCCTATAAGATAAAAATTTAAATAAAATATAGGTTGAAAGAAAATGACTAGAAAAATATATCCCATGTAAACAGTAAGCATATGAAGAAGAGTGATTATATTGACATCAGACAAAATGGACTTCAAAACAGCAAAACACCTTCACTGTCCTACCACAGGGGTATATCAGCTCTCCAGCCCTATGTCATAATTTAATCTGGAGGGATCTTGATCACCTTTCTCTTCCACAAAATGTCACACTGGTCCATTACATTGATGACATTATGCTGATAAGACATAGTAATGAAGCACTGTCAATTACTCTAGATATATTGTTAAGACATTTGCTTACTAGAAGGTGGGAAATTAACCCAACAAAAATTCAGGTGCCTTCCACCTTAGTGAAATTTCTAGGGGTCCAGTGGTGTGGGGCATGTCGAGATATTCCTTCTAAAGTGAAGGATAAGTTATTGCATTTGACCCCTCTCACAGCTAAAAAGGAGGCACAACACCTGGTGTGCCTCTTTGGATTTTTGAGGCCGGCTATCCCTCATTTGAATGTGCTACTCTGGCCTATTTATCAAGTGACTCGAAAAACTGCCACTTTTGAGAGGGCCCTGAACACTAGAAAGCTTTGCGACAGGTTCAAGCTGCCGGGCAAGTCACCCTGTCATTTGAGCCATATGATCCAGCTGATCCAATGGTGCTGGAAGTATTAGTGGCAGATAGAGATGCTGTTTGGAGTCTTTGGCAGGCCCCTATTGGTGAATCACAGTGCAGACTCTTAGGATTTTGGAACAAAGTCCTGCTCTCCTCTTCAGTTAATTACTCTCCTTTTGAGAAATACCTTTTGGCTTTTTACCGAGCCTTAATAGAGACTGAACGCTTAACCATGGACCACCAAGTCATCATGTGGCCTGAGCTGCCCATCATGAACTGGATGTGGTCTGACCCAAAAAGCCATAAAGCCGGACATGCAAAGCAGCTCTCCATCATTAAATGCAAATGGTATGTATGAGATCGGGCCCAAACACGATCTAAGGGCACGACTAAGTTGCAAGAGAAAATGGCCCAAATGCCCATGGTCTCCACTCCTGTCACATTACGTTCCATCTCCCAGTCTGCACCTATGGCCTCATGGGGAGTTCCTTATGATTAGTTGACTGAGAAAGTGAAAACTCTTGCCTGGTTTACAGATGGTTCCGCATGATGTTCAGGCACCACTAGAAAGTGGACAGCAGCAGCACTACAGCCCATTCCTGGGACCTCCCTGAAGGACAGCAGTGAAGGGAAATCCTCCCAATGGCGGAACTTTGAGCAGTGAACCTGGTTGTCCACTTTGCTTGGAAGGAGAAATGGCCAGATCTGTGATTGTATACTGATTCATGGGCTGTGGCTAATGGTTTGGCTGCATGGTCAGGACCTTGGAAAGAATATGACTAGAAAATTAGAGACGAGGAGGTATGGGGAAGAGGTAGTGGATGGACTTCTTTAAATGGGCCAAAGAAGTGAAGATATTTGTGTCTCATGTAAATAGTCACCAAAAGGTGACCTCGGCTGAAGAGGATTTTAACAATCAAGTGGATAGGATGGTGTGTTCTCTGGAAACCAGCCATTCTTTTTCCCCAGCCATTCCCATCATTGCCCAGTGGGTTCATGAATAACATGGTCATGGTGGCTGGGATTGACGTTTTGCATGGGCTGAGCAACATGGACTTCCACTCACCAAGGGCCACCTGGCTACAGCCACTGCTGAGTGCCCAATCTGCCAGCAGCAGAGACCAACAGTGAGTCCATGATATGGCACCATTCCTCGAGGTGATCAGCCAGCAACCTGGTGGCAGGTTGATTATACTGAACTGCTTCCATCATGGAAAGGTCAGTGTTTTGTTCTTATTGGAACAAACACTTACTCTGGATACAACGTTGCCTTCCCTGCACGCAAGACTTCTGCCAAAACTGCGATCCATCATTTATCCACCATCATGGTATCCCACACAGCATTGCCTTGGATCAAGGAAATCACTTCATAACAAGAGAAGTACAGCAATGGGTCCATGCTCTTGGAATTCACTGGTCTGACCATGTTCCCCATCATCCTGAAGCAGCTGGCTTGAGAGAATGATGGAATGGCCTTCTAAAGACACAATTATGACTCCAGCTAAGTGGCAATAGTGGCATGGTTGGGACAGTGTTCTCCAGGAGGTTGTATATGCTCTAAACCAGTGTCTAATATATGGTGCTGTGTCTCCCATAGCCAGGATTCATGGATCCAGAAATCAAGGAATGGAAATGAGAGTGGCACGACAACCTGGTGGAAATGCTTCCTGTTTTTGTGACCATATGCTCTGATGGTCTAGAAGTCTGTAGTCCAAAGGGAGGAATACTCCCACCAGGAGACACAACACTGATTCCATTGAACTGGAAATTAAGAATGCCACCCAGCCACTTTGGGCTCCTCATGCCTCTGGATCAACAGGCAAAGAAGGGAGTTACTGTATTTTCTGGTGTGATTGATCCTCATTACCAAGAGGAAACTGGATTGATTTTACACAATGGAGGTAAAGAAGAGTATGTCTGGAATATAGGAGATCCCTTTGGATGTCTCTTAGTACTACCGTGTCCTGTGATTAAAGTCAATGGAAAACTACAGAAACTCAACTCTGACATGCCTACTAATGGCCCAGACCCTTCAGGAATGAAGATTTGGGTCACCTCACTGTGCAAAAAAACCTTGACCAGCTGAGGTGCTTGCTGAGGGTAAAGGGAATACAGAATGGGTGATGGAAGAAGGTAGTTCTAAATACCAGCTACAACCACGTGACCAGTTGCAGAAATGAGGACCAAAATTGTTATGAGTATTTCTTCCTTGTATGTGTGCATCAAATATTTTTGTTTTATCCACATATTAAATATAAAATGTAAACAAGGCTAGGGCATTTTCAGTTGTATGTGTGTTAGCAGTGTCATGTTAGGAGGAAATATAACTCTATAATTGTCTTTATTTAGAGATTATATATGGCTTAAGGAGATGTGTACAGGTGCCAAGTTGACAAGGGGTGCACTGTGATGGTTAAGGTCGTGTGTCAACTTGGCTGAGCTGTGATTCTCAGTGGTCTGGCAGTTGTGATGTAGTTTGGTGACGGTGTAATGATGTAATCACCTCCATGATGAGATCTTAAATAATGTAATCACCTCCAGGATAAGATCTGCTTTGAGCAGCCAGTCAGTTGACATGAAGTTTTCTTGGGGGTATGGCCTGTATCCAACACATATGGACTTTTCTGATAAAGCTTGCTGGTTTTTACTTGTTCTAGATCCTGTATCTGGCTCGTCGTCATCTGATCCCCAGTTTTTGGGACTTGAGCCAGTAGCCTGCCGCCTGACCTGTCAATCTTGGGTATGGCAGTCCCTGCAGCTATGTGAGTCAGGAGAAGCCTCTGGCCTGATGCCTGACTCATGGACTTGGGACTTTCCAGCCTCTGTATCCTCACGAACCATTTCCTTGATATAAATCTCTCTCTCTCTCTCTCAATGTGTGTGTGTGTATATATATATATATCTATACACATTGTAACGGGGTATTTTCTAAACTGGTTCTCAGGTCTGGTTCATCTTAAAGATGTTGATGACTCTGCTTTCAGTCATAAAGAGGGCACTGCTAATCCATGGTGTGAGGTGGCACTAGAAATATGTGAAATAGCACCACCAATAGATCAAGTATTGGGGAGAGGTGATGCTCACTGGTTTTGCTTCTCTAGAGAACCTATCCTAAGAAAATCATCTGTCTAAACCAACATATGTGCATGGGCACATATGTATAATTTTTGATAAACATACACAATCATACACATATATACATGTGCAAACACACACACATTCACAGATACAGCCAAGGCATTCATCCACAGTTTCTAATATAATTTTGAGCGGAAAACTTCTGATGAAATTCAGTGTTAGCTATTTGCCAGGTGCATTTTTCTTTTCTTTCAAGCCTCAAAATACTGTAAAATTATAGGCCACAAGTTTATAGGAAAATAAGAAATAAACCCATTACATTTCCTCTTTTACTTCCCCTAGATGAATGAAATAAACTCCAAAACAATATCATCTGTTACAAAGAAAAACTAAAATTAATGCCTGGTGTTATAGACTTTCCCAAAGAAACAGCAGGTAGATTTAAACAAAGATGTCTATTTAGTTATCTGTCTTATACAAAAGGACTAACTTTCAGAAATTATGTACTTGTGATGGATTCCAACACACTGGCATAATACAGTATGTATTTTAATCTGGAAATCCCCAGACGTTTTCTACTGCTTGGTTATGCCTCCTTTTAATAGGATTCATTTTATCCTTGGTGATACAATGCTGTTTCAGCAAGAGGGGATCACTTATCAGGGAAATTAAATTCCTACTCAATTTCCTTATAATAACTCAAAAGCATGGGATTTTGAGCTTTGGGATTCAGGGAGAATTTATTACAAATCAGAAAAAAAGTTTTATCTGGTAACACAGTTTGATGAATACTAAACTATTGTAAATGATTAAAGGGTTCCCTTCAGCTATAATACATTTAAGGGTATAAAACAACAAAACCATTGCCTTTGAGTCTATTCTGACTTATAGTGACCCTATTGGACACAGTAGAACTTCCCCATAGGGCTTCCAAGGCTGTAAATCTTTTTGGAAGTAGACTGCCACATCCTTCTTCCACAGAGCAGCTAGTGGGTTTCATCTGTCAACCTTTTGGTTAGCAGCCAAGCACTTTAACCACTGCACCATAAGAGTTCCTGTTGAAGGGTATATTAAGAGAAAAAAAAAAGTCTCTCATTCCATTTATCAATTACATATTGAATTTTTTTCACCAATAGAAAATCAAATTCCTGAAATTGTCTCCATTTTTATTTGCTGATGATTTCTGTGGTAAGCCAAAACACAGACTCAGCTCTTTATGCAAATAAAGTAAAATTTAAAGTAATTGAATCACTTATTGTATATAAAGAAAAAGAAGCAAAGGAGAAATTGTTTAGTGCTTATATTTTACTAAAGTACATAATTGAGCATCAATAGTATACTAATACTATATTAGACTAGATAAATTATCATCAAAAATGGAAGTAGAGGTATATGCCGTAAGATGGTAGCTGTAAGAAATGAAAAAAAAATCTCTTGCTGCACAGTTGCCAAGGTCTATTTATCTACTTATCTATCTATCTATCTATCTGTCTATCTAATCAATCCTCATCATCTATGTTAACCATGACATAAATTTCTTTCTGACAATCTTTAAAGTTATTTTTGTTCTAAAGACAATTTAAACATCAGCTAAAATAAGAAGTTTGTTTTTTTTTTCTGTTTATTTCTCTGTTTCATGACAGGGAAGTTTAGGCAAATTAAGAAGGTTTGTATATTTCAACTTATTCTGACTTTATCCTAAAATTATTATATTATAGATGGTATATTACAGGATGAATTTGTAAGGATCCTCAAGGTCTAGATTCTTCAGAACTTCTATCCTATTAGACTTACAGAGTTATCTCCAATTCCCACTTCATACCTTTGTTTCTGTTTTTTAAATGCTTTTTAAAATGTTAGTTTTATTTGGATTGTATAAGTAAGCCATTGATAACATGATTTAAGTTTACTTATAAGGAGAGCTTAAGTTCCCAAATAAGCCCTAAGGGAACAGAGCACAGGACAGTTGCGGGGAGGGGTTCTGTTGAGAGAGAATTTCTGTAATGATCTAGACTTTGCTATGAGGCATGATGGCATTTGGGCCTGGCTATCTGGAAGCAGCTAATTAAGATTATTAGAAGAGGGGATAAAAAGAGTAGTAAAGATATCAATTAAATAAAATAAATTCTAATTCTTTTCTAAGTAAAATTTATGTGATTTATCATATATGGAAAATTTTCATATGTAAAATTTCATTCTAAGGTAGTTATTTACTTTATAATTCACATCTGCAACCAAGAATCAAAAATACTTTCAGAGTCAAAAAGGTGACTTTCATTTTATTAATTTGCGTTTAGATACAATTGAGCAGCTTTTTGAGAGAAGGTACACATCCTAGCTAATTAAAAAGATGACGACCTTATCTTGAAGTTTTAGCCTTATTTGTCACTCTTCCCCCTTAGGGGGAAAAATCTGAGAGTTGATCATTCCTACCTTTATTATTTAAGAATCTCATGTATACTCATATATATTTCTATAGCTGTTTACCTACTCTTCTTTCTCCCTAACTAAATCTAGGTTTCTTTATGGAAATGATCAATTCACGATTTATCCTCAGCATCTATGTGAAGCCAGGAATATATGAACTCACTAAGTGTTTGCTAAAGTCATCTGATGGTAGACACAAAGAGAATTAGGTACTAAAATAAGTAATCTTCCTTGTTATACTTTGCACTAACACTTGTAGGCTTTATTTTCTTATTTTCAAGATGCAATTCTTAATAAACTGTTGATATAGCAAACAAATAACACCAGAAAAAGTGCTCCATATTTTCGTGCTTATTGTTTAATAGCGATTATTTTACTGCGAGAAACCTATTTCATTGGCTTACACAGTTATTCCTGTTAAATGCAAAATCTGGAAGTAATTACTTTATGCAAAATCTAAGGAAGCTAGCTGAGTTTTTATTATATATGGAGGGTAAAATTTGCCACAGTCAATAGCTATTCTCCCTGTCTAGGAGTTTCATTAGTTTTTATTATTATTATTATTATTATTGTACTTCAGGTGAAGGCTTACAGAAAAAATAGTTTCTCATGAAACAGAAGTACACATATTGTTTTATGACATTGGTTAACAACCCCACAACGTATCAACCCTCTAACTTCTCAACCTCTTTTTTTTTTTTTTTTGGTGAAAAAACACATAGCCAAAGATACACCATTTCAAAAATTTCTACATGCACCATTCAGTGACATTGACTACGCTCTTCGAATTGTGCCGTTATTCTCAATTAAGATGAAGGCTTACAGAACAAAATAGTTTCTCATTTAACAGTTACTACAAATGTTGCCCTATGACAATGGTTAACAATCTCACAAC
>NW_004444084.1:6452918-6456631 GCF_000243295.1 Trichechus manatus latirostris
TCACTCCATTTGGTGCTTGGCTGAGTTCTTTATCTCTTCATTTGCTGTTTTAGGGTTTCAGGATTGTTGTATTCTCTGTTTGGCTTAGTTTTTCGAATCTTTGCTGTGGAGGGACAGCGTGGTGCTTCTGCCTAGAGCGCCATTTTGCCGGAACTCTCCTCGTTAGTTTTTATGCACATAAATTCAAACAGTCCTTTTTGCTTTAGTGTCATCTCACTTGCTTTTACTTAAAGTTAACAAGATGTTTAAAAAGATGTACTTTGCTTAGCTGCTTTGCCAAAAATTAATATATTAGGAATCTAGCCTTTTTACCCTCTTTCACAAGAAACAAAATGGACTATTCTTGACTAAGTAGCTCTCAAGCTTCATTTATTCCAGATCATTTATCTCTAGCCATTTAAGAGGATACTGTCTTTTCCAATACGCATACAAGTAGGTAAATCTCATGATGTTTATAAAATCTGTGGTAATTACTGTGGAAGATCATAGCAGAACTTGCTCTAGGACAAATGATGCAAAATACTCAATATACAAAAATATGTGACAGCTTTTAACAGGCACTTCCTTTTATATGGGAGGTAGACACTTGACGGTTAATGTAAAACTTGTCCCAAACAAATGTGAATACATGTGAATAAAGAGTAGTGTATTATTGACTTTTTGGTCTGCGTTGACCACTTCAGACACTTTCGGCACTTTGTGAAATATTAAAGAAGGGGAGATTCAACAAATGTTAATAGTCTGCATTGTTCATTTGCTGAATCTCTAATATATTTGACCAATAACAAATTCAACTATCAACAGTACATAATTCTAATCAGTTTTAAACTTAAGACCAACCTTTGTGGCTTCACCTAGATCAATTCTGTTACAAAGAGATATTTAGGTAATATACACATTGACCATTGAACATTGTCCTCTGTGCTTCACAAATGAGGAGATGGCTCAGCTTATTTTCTTTAATTGTAGTCACCTTAGTCATCTAGTGCTGCTACAACAGAAATACCACAGCTGAATGGCTTTAACAGAGATTTATTTTCTCATAGTTTAGGAGGGTGGAAGTCTGAATTCAGGGTGCTAGCTCTAGGGGAAGGCTTTCTGTCTTTGTTGGCTCTCTAGGAAGGTCTTTGTCTCTTTTGAGCCTATGTTCCATCTTCATGTGGCTTGGCATCCATCTTACCCCATCTCTGCTTGCTTGCTTCCTTGATTGCTCAATTTGCTCTTTTTTTCTGATAGTATTTTTTTCTCATTCAAAAATTTATACACAAGTTGTTTTGTGACATTGGTTGCAATCCGCACAATGTGTCAGTACTATCCCCCTTTCCACCCTAGGTTCCCTGTGTACATTCATCCTGTTTTCCTGTGCCTTCCTGCCTTCTCGTCTTTGCTTTTGGGCAGGTGTTGCCCACTTGGTCTTGTACACTTGATTTAACTAAGAAGCATGTTCCTCATATGTGTTATTGTTGTTTTATAGGCCTGTCTAATCTTTGGCTGAAAGATGGACTTCAGGAGTGGCTTCAGTTCTGAGTTAACAGGGTGTCCTGGGTCCATAGTCTTGCAGGTTCCTCTAGTCTCTGTCAGACCAGTAAGTCTGGTCTTTTTTTGTGAACTTAAATTTTGTTCTACATTTTTTCTCCCACTCTGCCCAGGACCCTCTATTGTGATCCCTGTCAGACCAGTTGGTGGTGATAGCCAGGCACCATTTAATTCTTCTGGACTGAGGCTTGAGCAGGCTGTGGTTCATGCTTGAACCAATAGGTGTATCTTAGATGACCATTGCCAAGCTTTTAAGATCCCAGATGCTACTCACCAAAATAGGATGTAAAACATTTTCTTTATGAACTGTTTATGCCACTTGACCTAAATGTCCCCAAGACTATGGTTCCCAGACCTCAACCCCAGTAACTCAGTCCCTCAAGGTGTTTTGATATGTCTAGGAAGCTTCGATGACTTTGGCTTGGTCAAGTTGTGCTGAATTCCCTTATATTGCATGTTGTCTTTCCCGTCACCAAAATTAACATTTGTCTACTATCTAGTTAGTGATTTCACCTCCCCTCCGCTTCCCTCAGTCATAACCATCCTAGATTCTTTTTAGTGTGTGTAAACATTTTGCCCTTTTGTGGTTGACTTATTTCACTCAGGATAATGCCCTCCAGATTCTTCCATGTTGTAAGATGTTTCGTGGCTTCATCATTATTCTTTGTAGTTGCTTAGTATTCCATTCGTATATACACCATAATTTGTTTATCCATTCATCTGTTGATGGGAATTTAGGTTGTTTCCATCTTTTTGCTATTGTGAATAATGCTGCAGTGAACATGGGTATGCATGTCTATTCATGTGATGGCTCGAATTTCTCTAGGATATATTCCTACGAGTGGGATTGCTGGATAGCATGGTATTTCTATTTCTAGCTTTTTAAGGAGGCACCGTATCATTTTCCATCGTGATTGTACCATTTTACATTCATTCCCACCAGATTTGCATAAGAGTTCCAATCTCCCTGCAACCACTTCAACATTTGCTATTTTCTGTTTTGTTTTGTTTTGTTTTTTTAATTAGTGCCGGTAATGATGGGGTGAGATGGTATCTCATTGTAGTTTTGATGTATATTTCTGTAATAATTAGTGGTGGGTGAAGCCAATTTCCTTATGTGTCTGTTAGCTGCCTGAATGTTGTCTTTAGTGAAGTATCTGCTCATATTCTATTCCTATTTTTTAATTGGCTTATTTGTCTTTTTGTTGTTGAAGTGTTGAAGTAGTCTATAGATTTTAGAGATTAGATCCTTGTCGGATATGTCACAGCCAAAAAATTTTCCTCAGTCTGTAGGTTCTCTTTTTACTCTTTTGGTGAAGTCCTTTTTGATGAGCATAAGTGTTTAATTCTTAGAAGCTCCCTGTTATCTAGTTTATCTTTTGGTGTTTGGGCATTCTTAGCTATGGTTTTTAATGTATTTATGTCATGTATAATGCCATTGGTCTGTGTGTCTGTCACTGTACCAGTACCAGGCTGTTTTGACTACCATTGATATATAGTAGGGTGGGCTTATATTGTGGACCCTGGCAGTGGGGGCTGCTGGATGGGGAAGTTCTTTCTTCTATTCACCAGAACAGTGAGGAGTGAGAAAGCGTGTTTCTCTTGATACTGGTATTTTGTCTCCTGTTGGAAGCTCCATGAAGCTGCCTTTCTATACTCCCTGTCTGAGGTTGTTGCTGGCTGTGTTTCAAGATGGTGACACTATACCAACTTAATTGGCAGAGGACCAACATTCCATATCTCTTCTTGTTCTTTGTTTTTTGCCAATTTCTTCTTCCATTTGGTGTTTGATCTAGTTCTTTATCCTTTCATTTGATGCTCAGGTTTCCAGGATTGACTACTGTATCTGTTTTACATAAATTTCTGGGTCTTTGTTGCAGGGGGACAGCATGGTGTATCTGTCTACGATGCCATGTTTGGCTCCTTTGATCTGCTCTTTTCATATCTCTAAACAAATTGACTTAAGACACACCCTACACCAATGTGGGGATATATGCCATTTAAACATGGCTGCACTATTGACAACTGCAGCCCCCACAGGCCTCTATGCTGCACAGCATGTTGAGACTTGTCTCCAACATGTCCAGACTTGTCCCATGTGTTCTCCCAAACCCTATTGTCCCTTTACTGATTGACTTGTTTACCTGAATTCCTTCTCCCTTGCCCGCATTCAAAGC
>NW_004444084.1:6456731-6459496 GCF_000243295.1 Trichechus manatus latirostris
TCAAAGCCCATTGTTTTGTTAATTGCCTTATTGATTGCTGTATTGACTATAAAATAAACTCCTGGGACTGAAGTGGGGGTCAACTCCTCAGAGTGACCCTCCTGGCCCCACTTCTCTGTAAGAGTTGTGCAGTTGGTTACTGTCTTCGCCATCCCGATTACCCTCGCCGCTGGGACACACCAATACAGCCTCATTAACATAACAAAGAAAATGCACTCCCAAACGAGATGATAACCACAAGTATAGGGGTTATGATTTACAATATGTATTTTTGGAGCACACAGTTCAATCCATAATATCACCTGAGAGTTTTGATATATCATAAATCATGTGAAATGGGCTCATCAGAGGCTTATTTCTTGGAGTGACCGGGAAACCTGAGAAATAAATCATCAAGGAGATTAAAAATAGAGATTAAATAGTGTAGAATAGCAAAATAAAAGGAAACATTTTGGATCTAATCCAAAGCTCCAAGAAATCTCTTGAATACTACATACATTGTACATTTAAAGCTAAATTTGTACATGATGAGCTTAAAAATAAATATATACTATTTTGATAAATATGATAAGTAATAGTGATTTTAAAACAGGTGGTCAGAGAAACATTCTCTGAAGAGGTAGCATATGAACAGAGACTTAATGAGTAATCTGATTTAATTTATATTTTTAATTTACATTTTAATATATCACTCATGCTTTTATTTAAAGAATTTGCTGTAGGGGGCCAAGAGTGTAAGCAGTAAAACTAGTTATGATGTAATAGTTTAGGCAAGAGATTGGAGCAGATTGGTAGCAGTGGATAACACAAGGAGTAGTTAGTTATGTTAGTTAGTCATGTGGATTTGCTGATGAGTGTGTTAGAGAAGTATGATCCAAGGAACACTGATTTTTTTGTTTTACCATAATAAAATAATGTATGGTGGTTCCATTTACTGAGAAGGAGAACATTGGGATAGAAACAGATTTTAAAGAAGAACTTAGACACTTTGGATATGTAATGTTTGAAAGTCTATTAGCTAACCATGTGGAAATGAAAAACTATTTAGGCTTAGAGTGGTTAAGTTATTTTACCAACGACACCCAGCCAGCAACTAAGCAGTAGATATGCAGTAGATTTAGTATCTGAGTCCACATTCTGACAGATTGTATGCTCTAAAACACTATGTAATGCTGTCTTCTTTTTTTTCTTTTAATATTTATTTTTTATTGTACTTCAAGTGAAGGTTTACAGAACAAATAGTTTCTCATTAAACATTCAGTACACATATTGTTTGGATAACAACCCCAAAACATTTCAACCCTATCCCTTCTGACCTTTTTTTTTTTTTTAGTGAAAATATACATAGCCAAAGATACACCATTTCAAAAATTTCTACATGCACAGTGCAGTGACATCGATTACATTCTTCCAGTTGTGCTACTATTCTCACTTTAGATGAAGGTTTACAGAACAAAATAGTTCCTCATTAAACAGTTAGTACACATGTTGCCCTATGAGAATGGTTAACAACCCCACTACATGTCAACACAGTCTTTACTCAGTCTTGGGTTCCCTATCACCAGCTTTCCTGTCCCCTTCTGCCTTCTAGTCCTTGTCCCTGGAATGCTGTGCCTCATTAGTCCCGTTTTGTTTTATAGGGCTGTCCAATTTCCGGCTGAACAGTGAACCTCAGAAGTGACTTCACCACTGAGATAAAAGGGTGTCTGGGGACCATACTCACAGGGTTTCTCCAGTCTCTTTCAAGCCAGTAAATCTGGTCTTTCTTGTGTGTGTTAGAATTTTGTTCTACATCCTTCTCCAGCTCTGTCTAGAACCCTCTGTTGTGATTCCAGTCAGAGCAGTCAGTGGTGGTAGCCGGGCACCATCTAGCTGTACTGGACTCAGTCTGGTGGAGGCATTGGTAGCTGTGGTCCATTGGTCCTTTGGACTAATCTTTTCCATGTATCCTGTTCTCTTCATTCTCCCTTGCTCCCAAATGGGTGAGACCAGTGGAGTATATTAGATGGCTGCTCACAGGCTTTTAAGACCCTAGACACTACTCACCAAGGTAGAATGTTGAACAATTGTCTTTATAAACGGCGTTATGCCAGTTGAGCTAGATGTTCCCCGAGACCATGGTGCTCACAGCCCTCAGCCCAGCAATTCAGTCCCTTAGGGAGTTTGGATGTATCTAGGGATCTTCAATGACCTTTCCTTCTACAAGTTGTGCTGGTTTCCTCAATATTGTGTACTGTCTCACCCTTCACCAAGGAACCACTTATCTATTGCCTATTTAGTATTTCCCCCCCCCCATACCTCCCATCCCTAGTAACCAACAAAGATTGTTACATTTTGTGTGTAAACTTTTTCATGGGTTTTTACAATAGACATCTCATACAATATTTGTCCTTTTGTGATTGACTTATTTCACTCAGCATAATGTCCTCCAGTTTCGTCCACCTTATCAGATGCTTCACAGATTCATCGTTGTTCTTCCTCGTTGCATAGTACTCCATCGTGTGTATGTACCATAGTTTGTTTATCCATTCATCTGTTGATGGGCACCTACGTTGTTTCCATCTTTTTGCTATTGTGAATGATGATGCCATGAACATGGGTGTGCATATGTCTATTCGAGTGATGACTCTCATTTCTCTAGGATATATTCCTAGGAGTGGAATTGCTGGATAGTATGGTATTTCTATTTCTAGCTTTCTAAGGAAGCACCATATCATTTTCCAAAATGGTTGTATCATTTTGCATTCCCACCAGCAGTGCATAAG
>NW_004444084.1:6463325-6471189 GCF_000243295.1 Trichechus manatus latirostris
ATTGCCTTCTTGCCTGCATTATTTCTGCTGAATAATCTGAGCTTAGTCTTATTGTTTCTCCTCTGTATGTGACTTCTTGTTTTTCACGAGCTGCTCTCAGAATTCTTTGTTTGTCTTTGGTTTTGGTGAGTGTGATTATGACATGCCTTGGTGATTTTCTTTTCAGGTATATCCTCTATGGTGTTCGTTGAGCTTCTTGGATGGCCAGCTTTTCATCTTTCATGATATTGGGGAAGTTTTCTGTCAGTAGTTCTTCAGCATTCCTCTCTGTGTTTTCTGTTTTCTCACCCTGTTCTGGAACTCCGATCACTCGAAAATTCTCACTCCCGATTGTATTCCATGTAATTCTCATGGTCTCTTCATTTTTCTTTGTTATTTTCTCTGAGTTTTCCTCGAATAGAGTTGTATCCAGGTGTCTGTCTTCAATTCCACTCATCCTGTCTTCCACCATTTCAAATCTGCTCCTCAGCTCTTCTATGACCCTGTCCGTTTCTGAAATCTTGTTGTTTATCTTTTGGGTTTCTAATTGTTGTTTTGTATAATTTCTAGTTGTGAATTTATTTTGGATTTTGTTCCTGCATTATTTTCCTGAATTCTTCCATTTTTTTTTGTCTGTATTTTCCATGAATTTGTTTGCCTTTTCCATGAATTTGTCTATTTTTTCCTCATTTTTGTCTGCTTTTTGCTTCAACTCTTAGAGAATTCTGAGTATTAGAGATTTGAGTTCCCTATCAGTTAGTTCTTGTGCCTTTTCTTCCACTGGAATGTCATCTGGTGTTTTATTTTGGATGCCTATTGGAACCATCCTGTCCTGTTTTTGTAAATGTTTTGATATTTTCTTCTGTCTTTGGAGCATTCAGTAGTTGCTGGGATGGGTTGTTTGTGGCTCTTACTACAGCCACCAGGGCGGGTCGGTAATCAGTGGACGGCAGGTACCAGTAGGCAGTGCCTGTGCTGCTTGGTGGTGTGATGATAAATGCATGGTGCAGGTAAGCAAGTTGGAGTGTGGTGATTGTGATGTGTGGAGCTAAGATGGGTATGGGAGAGAGGAGAGAGGAACAGGAGCCAAAAACATACAAACAAACAAAAAAGAGTGCTAGGGGAGCTTGCCGTTGGAGTGGAGAGATGCGAGACTATGAAATGGAGAAAAACAAAAAGGGGAAGAAGAAGAAAAAAATGAATGACTAAATAAAAATTCAAGAGAAAAAAGAACTGCGAAGCTCCCAGGGATCCCACCAGTATGACTACGAGGTCTGGGGAAATTGTTCCCAGGTGTTGAAGTACAGCCTCGTTAGAAGGCATAGAGATATTCAGCACCAGGTATTCAGGGGACAGGAAGAGAAGGAAAGTATAGAGAGACAAGAAACTGAGTAATGAAGAAAGACAAAAAGGGAAAAAGAGGGAAAAGAACACAGAATAAATCAAAAGAAAAAAAAGAACAAAAAAAAGCCCCCCAAAAAACAGGAGGAAAAAAAAAATATGAAAAAAGAAATGCCTTCCAGCATCCCTCTCCGCATCTGTGCAAGTTGAGGGGGTAGGTCCCAAGCCTCGTAGCACAGAACGGGCTCCCAACTCGAGAAAAGAAAAAGAAAACAATCAATCAAACAAAAAAGCCCCGGAATCCCACCAGCGTGGCAGCACAGGCCGGGAAACAGTTTCACCCTCAAACGGTGCTCAGCAGCCCCTTAGTAAGAAGCAAAGATGGTGCACGGAGCCAGTTATTTGGGTGAAAGGATGGGGAGGTGGTTAGAGGTAAGGAAGAAATCAAAAGAAGCAGAAAAAAGCAACACCAGCAGCCAACAAATGGCACTCAAGGAGTTGGCCAGTGTGGGCGGGTGGAATCCAGGCAGCCCATGCTTCCCAGCTAAGAAACTGTGGCCATGGGAAGCAGAGGAGGCTGAGTGGAGGTGAAGAAGTGTTGGGGTGGGAAAGCATTTATTGCCATTTACCAATTGTTCTGTCTCCTGCTGGAAGCTCCGTGAAGCTACTTTCTCATACCCCCTGCTCGCTGGTCTCTGAAAGGAGTCCAAGATGGTGGATCTCTGCTGTGTTAGCTGATGGGGACCTCTCCATGTATGTGTGCTGCCTCTCTGTCCTCTGTCAGTTTCTATTCCATTTAGTGCTTGGCTGAGTTCTTTATCTCTTCATTTAATGTTTTAGTTTTCAGGATTGCGTTTTCTCTGTTTGGCTTAGTTTTTCATATTTTTGCTGTGGAGGGACGGCATGGTGCTTCTGGTTAGAGCGCCATATTGCTGAAAGTCCACAATGCTGTCTTCTGATTAACCCTTTATAAATTCATGCCTGAGTTCTAGAGAGACGGAGTTTAAAAAAACACACAAAAATATAAATACTTTTCTGAAGCTTCAGTGATATAATTTGAGGTTAATGTAGTATAATTTTACTGCTATAAAATAAGACATCAGAAGTGAAGAGGAGTCGGAAAAACAACTGTCACAGTTTCTCTGAGGTTGAAGGGTTTCTTGAGATGTAGGACTTTCAGTGCTATTACTGGGAAGTTCTTGGGCAAACTGGGATGAATTAATCACTCTACATTAAGGACAATTTCTTAATCTGGGACTAGTATTGAAGACATTCAAACAAAGAACACAGAAGACTAACTCTGAGTTGAGTAGCCTATACATTTAATACTTTTTTGCATATAAGACATTTTCATAATGAAGACAATTACTCCCATATTAGCATTTAGAAGATATTGGTTTCTTTGTAAACAACAATATTATAGGCAGGCATCAAAGGTAGCAACATTAACTTTAGCAGACATTTAAGGTCTTTTAGCTACAGAAGAAGACATTGATGCATAGTACGACACAGAAACTAGGTGAGACATTAGGGTGATGGGAAAATACAATGGTTGGTTTTAGTGGAAAGGTCAAATTTACATATGTTTTCAAATCTACCTCTGATGTGGATAAAAATGAAAGGGAATAAATTGGTAGGAAAAGAGGACAAGTGACTACCGAATGTCAACAAAAGTCCACTTTTTTTTCTCTTTATCGAAAGACTGGATGTCCATAGAATAAAATGTGGTGCCCTCTCCCACATATAAATCATAATCTGATATAGTAGGGTAGAGTAGCAACATTATGAGGAGGTTATGTTTAGGAAGAGTACATATTCTAGCATAAGACTCTGAGTACAAGCCAAGCATTGAGGAAAAAATATATCCCTATCCTGATATGAAGCATAGTCCTCTCTTTTAGAAGTAAAGCCTGTTGCTGAGACTTCAATAGATGTGTTACTGGTGTCACTCTTGATTTCACTGCTCACGAAAAAGAAGTGCAAAATAAGGCAGGCTTTACTAAACTTCCTTTGGCTATTACTAAAGCATGATTTATCTATGAATTAAAAATAAACCCAAGGTGTTACAACACAAAGTCTACCATGGACTTGAGCTTGTTTTTAAACTATGTTAACTGGAGAGGCCTAGCCTTCTTTAGGCACAGTTGCATTCATTCTTATAGAGAGAACAGGAAAAATGCTGACAACTGCAGTAGGAATTGTTTAAGAGCAGTTGTGACCCCACTGGCAATGGAAGGTAGAGAAAGTGTGAAGAAATAGAAATTGGATTTCAGTGACTATAGAGATTCATGTAGCAAACACATTTATTTAAACCTCCTACACATTCTACAGCCTACTCCAATTTGTTTTGTACATTTACTATGCCATGAAAAGTGCACTTTGTAAATTCTGCAGGGACTTCCATAGTGTTAAATCCAGAGATTTCCAGTTCTAATTCTACCTCTGACCTCTTTCTAGTACCTAACCTTGGGTTATCACTTTTTCCTTCTTAAACCACTTTGTTTCTCTGGCTTCTATAACAGCACAGTCATTTATTTCTTGTTGTCATAAATTTTTTATTTTTATTTTTTGGTTTTTGTTGCTTTTGTTGTTTCATTGGCTGCTCTGTTTCAGCCTCTTTGCCAGTTACTTCTCATCTAAGCAACCCTTAAATGTTCAATTTTCCCAGGATATGTCCTATGTCATTTTATTTTTTCCAACTAGAGACTTTTCCTAGATTATCATACTCATTTTTATAAGATGCTATTTTATCTCTTTTTGGATTATTCTAGCCCTAACATCTCATCTGCTTTTAGAAAAATAAAAGCAGTGACTAGTTTATATTCCTATTTGGTTGTTGCCCATGCACATCAAACCTAACATGACCAGAACTAAATTCATTTCTACCCCCGCCCCCATGTTCCTGTTTATTTTTCATTTGTCTTAATATCAGTTTTGATCAATTTATTTTCTTAAACCAGAACTCTAAAGGAAATAATCCCTTTGTCCTTTTCCTTTCACTCCACTCATAATCACTCCATATTCTGTTCCTTCTACCATACAAAAATCACTAAAATCCATGCATTATTCTCCATTCATACTTCTCTCATTCTAGATAATCCATCATCACTAATAACCTATAATACAGCACTAGATTTTTTACAATCTCATCCCCCTTCCACTCTATTCTACACACTGTGACTAGAACTTTTTTTTAACAATTCCAAATAGTCTTAAGTAAATACTATACTTAAAATTTTCACTGTAATCTGATGTCATTGAGGATAAACACCAAAATCTTAAAACATTCTAAAAGTTTCCATATAATCTACAATTTAAGTCCCAGCCTCATATTGTGCCATTCTTCTCCTTGCTCTCTCTCTATTCATCACCTGTAGTATTTTGCTTATTTCAGCTTCATATATATGTCACATGTTTATTGCCCTAGGCTTTTTCATGCATTGTTCTATCAGTTCCATATATTCCTTTTCACATTTCCCCGTCCTCCTAACTCTATGCAAATACACAACTTGTATAGTTAAGTTCTATTCATTAACTAGGACAATAAATATGTATTTAACACATACTATGTGCTATAAAATGATCCCTGGTGGCTCAGTGATTAAGCAGTTGTCTGCTAATGGAAAGGTTAGAAGTTTGAACCCATCAGCAGCAACCACAAAAAAATAGGATATTGGAGAGAAGATCATTATTTTCTGGTTTTCCTCTAAATTTATCATTTAAGAAATAGGAAATTACCTTACATTTGAGTCTTTACAAAGTCTCTCAGATTACAGTAGGTTCTTTCATTTTTTTTTTACAAGACTGATTATTATTTTTTCAGAGCACATCAACTTGAAAATACCTCAATCAATAGTAATTTTGAATGCTTAAATAGGTTGCAGACCTTTTTAAAAACAGAGAAAGCAAAATATTTAATAACAATTATAACATTTTCCTGGAACTGTGACCACAAAATTGCAAGTATTGGGTGTTGTTATAAACAAACCTTTAAACTCAAATTAAAAATAAAATATAAAGCAGTGAAAGGGTTCTAATTCTGAGAAGGATGTAAGTAAATGATAGCAGACTGTCTAGAAGAAGCCAGGTGTATTAGAAAAATTGTATCTTTGAAGACATCGGGGACAGGGACTTCTGGCAACATGGCGCTCTAGGCAGAAGCACCACACCATCCCTCCACAGCAAAGATCTGAAAAACTAAGCCAAACAGAGAAAACAGCAATCCTGAAACCCTAAAACATCAAATGAAGAGATAAAAACTCAGCCAAGCACCAATGGAGTGAGAAAACTGACAAAGAATGGAGAGCAAGGAGAGGTTCATGCAGAGGTCCCCTATAAGCTAATGCAGTGCAAATCCGCCATCTTGGACTACTATCAGAGACCAGCAAATGGGGGTATGAGAAAGCAGCTTCATGGAGCTTCCGGCAGGAGACAGAACAACTGGTAACTGGCGATAGATGATTTCCCACCCCCCACCCTTCTTCACCCCTAGTCGGCCTCCTCTGCTTCCTGCGGCCACAGTCTCTTGGCCGGGAAGCACCGGCTGCTTGGATTCCACCCGCCTGCACTAGCTAGCTACCTGAGTGCCATTTGTATGCTGCTGGTGTTGCTTTTTTCCGCTTTTTTTGATTTCTTCCTTACCTCTCACCACCTCCCCGTCTTTTCGCTCAAATACCTGGCTCCAGGCGCCATCTTTGCTTCTTCTTAAGGGGCTGTGGAGCTCCATTCAAATGTAAAACTGCTTCGTGGTCTGGGCTGCCTAGCTGGTGGGATGCCGGGACTTTTGCTTGTTTTGAATTGTTTGTTTGTTTTCTTTCCTGTTTCTCAAGTTCAGAGCCTGTTCTGGCCTGGCAGTGCTACGCGGCTTGGGACCCCCTCAGTTTGCGCAAATGCGCAGAGGGATCCCTGTGGGAATTTCTTTTTTTGTGGGTTTTTTTAAATAGTTTTTTGAGGGGCTTTTCTTTTCTTTTTTAAATTTGTTTTCTTTTCCCTCTTTTTCCCTTTTTGTCTTTCTTCGTTACTCAGTTTCTTGTCACTCTATACCTTCTTTCTATTCCTGTCCTCTGAATACCTAGTGCTGAATACCTCTACATCTTCTAGCCAGGCTGTACTGCAACACCTGGGAACAACTTCCCCAGACCTCATAGCCACACTGGTGGGATCCCTGGGAGCTTTGCTGTTCTTTTTTCTTTTGAATTTTTATTTAGTCATTCTTTTTTTTCTTCTTCTTCCCCTTTTTGTTTTTCTCCATTTCATAGTCTCGCATCTCTCCACTCCAACGGCAAGCTCCCCTAGCACTCTTTGTTGTTTGTTTGTATGTTTTTGCCTCCTGTTCCTCTCTCCTCTCTCCCATATCCATCTTAGCTCCACACATCATAATCTCCCCCCTCCATCCTGCCTACCTGCACCATGCGCTTAACATCACACCACCAAGCAGCACAGGCAGTGCCTACTGGAACCTGCCCTACGCTGATTACCAACCCGCCCCGGTGGCTGTAGTAAGTGGCACAAACAACCCATCGCAGCAGCTTCTTCAGCTGGATCTGCCCTGTTGTACCATATCTGAGCGACTGACCCTGCCAATTGAAGAAGGAGGTGAAAAGTATCGTGCCCACAGATGCTCAAACAGCAAAGAAAACACAGCCCGCCTGCTCAGACATAGCCAAATTAAAAAAAGAAGGATGAAACAAACAAATCTAAAATCAATAAACGAGAGGGGTGACTGCTGAGTGCCCCGAAGACAGAAGACAAAAGCAAAACATTACCAAAACAGTACAAGATGGTTCCAGTAGGCATACAAAATAAAACAACAGATGACTTTCCAGTGGAGGAAAAGGGAATAGAACTACCTGATAGGGAATTCAAATCTCTAATACTTGGAATTCTCTTAGAGTTGAAGTGAAAGCAGACAAAAATTAAGAAAAAATAGAAAAATTCCTGAAAAATACAAAAAAAAAAAAATGGAAGGATTCAGGAAAATAATGCAGGAACAAAATCCCAAAATAAATTCACAATTAGCAATTATACAAAGGCAACAGTTAGAAATCCAAAAGATAAACAGCAGGATTTCAGAAATGGACAGTGTCATGGAAGGGCTGAGGAACAGATTTGAAGCGGTAGAAGACAGGGTCAGTGGAATTGAAGACAGACACTTGGATACAACTCTGTTCAAGGAAAACTCAGAGAAAAGAACAAAGAAAAAAGAAGAGACCCTGAGAATTATGTGGAATACAATCAGGAGCAAGAATTTGTGAGTGATCGGAGTTCCAGAACAGGGCGAGAAAACAGAAAACACAGAGAGGATCATTGAAGAACTACTGACAGAAAACTTCCCCAATATCATAAAAGATGAAAAGCTGGCCATCCAAGAAGCTCAACGAACCCCATAGGGGATATACCCCAAAAGAAAATCACCAAGGCATATCATAATCACACTCGCCAAAACCAAAGACAAACAAAGAATTCTGAGAGCAGCTCATGAAAAACAAGAAGTCACATACAGAGGAGAAACAATAAGACTAAGCTCAGATTATTCAGCAGAAAT
>NW_004444084.1:6476123-6479541 GCF_000243295.1 Trichechus manatus latirostris
CTGGTGATAGGGAACCCAAGTTTGAGTAAGGACAGTGTTGACATGTAGCGGGGTTGTTAACCATTCTCATAGGGTAACGTGTATTAATTGTTTAATGAGAAACTATTTTGTTCTGTAACCCTTTGTCTAAAGTGAGAATAGCAACACAACTGGAAGAGCATAGTCGATGTCACTAAACTATGCATGTAGAATTTTTTGAAATGGTTTATCTTTGACTGTGTATATTTTCACCAAAAAAAAAAAGGTCGAGAAGGGAGAGGGTTGACATGTCGTGGGGTTGTTAACCAATCTGATAAAACAATATGTGTACTACTGTTTAACGAGTAACTATTTGTTCTGTAAACCCGCACCTGAAGTACAATAAAAAAAAATGAAATACAAAAGTTATACACACAACCACAAAATAAATAAATAAATAAATAAAGACATCGGGGAGCTGTGGAAAC
Organism: Trichechus manatus latirostris; assembly: GCF_000243295.1. NCBI lineage: Eukaryota > Metazoa > Chordata > Mammalia > Sirenia > Trichechidae > Trichechus > Trichechus manatus. The sequence goes on from NW_004444084.1 coordinate 6,476,570, forward strand.
AATTTTAGGAGTAGTTGAATACATTTTAGGAATAGTTGAACTACATTTTAAAGAAAACTATTCTAACATGAGCTTTTCATTATAAGCTACTTTTCTATGGGGGTATAGCCTGCTGTAGGTGCAGATTGAGGATTGGAATAGGGCCATAGGAAAGAGAAAACATAAATATGACTGGTTTTCTCTATTGAATATTGCTGTTTGGAATTTTCGTAGAAAACTAGTAAGTCAGGTCAGAAGATTCTACGAGGCAGAGTAAAATATCTTGCAGGTCTGTGGTATAGCAAAAAAGGCAAACAAACCCATACGTACATTTTTTTGTATTGGAGTTTTAAGAAAGTAAAAAACACATAACAAAATCGTAAATATTTTCGATGGAATAAAGATCTGTACCAAAATAAAGAAAAAAAAAAAAAAAACCTGCCACTATCAAGTTGATTCTGACTCGTATGGACCTTATAGGATAGAGTAGAACTTTCCCATAGGGTTTCCAAGGAGCTGCTGATGGATTGGAACTGCCAATGCTTTTGGTAGATAGTGAGCTCTTAACCACGGTGCCCCCAGGGCTGTAAGCAGGGGAAAAAAAAAAAATGGAGCAGTATCTTTTTATCCACTGGAGACATTCAAAAGATACTTCCATGTCCTGAGAGGAAATAACTTTTGGCATTGAATCATATAGTCATCCAAAATACCATTCAAGTGTGAGTGTTGAATAACGACATTTTCAGATACCCAAGAACTCAGAAAATTTTCGTGCTAAATCCTTCTAGGTCATCAATAAAAGATGAAGTCTAGAAAGAATTCAACTAAACTCAGGAGGAACTGGATAAGTGCAGTGAGAAAACTAAGAAATGGTGAGATTTTTATATATCAAAGAATGAAGAGGCTGGAAAATTCTCCCCACAAAAACAACAGCAAATGCATACACATCTACATTTGCCTCCCCTCCCCCAGAACAAAACAAAACAAAAAGTATACAACTGACCAAAATTACTGAGAACAATTACTTTAAGCTTCAGAAAATTAACCAAAGAGAGACAATAGGTTTAGAAGCATTTATTCTTGGAGAAAAATTGAAAATGCTGAAGGTAAGAGACTTCGGAATCGGCAACCTTATTGCCTGGGCCTGTTCTCATTCTCTACCTTGAAACCAGAGCAGGGCTAGTTGCAAAAACAAGTATCTGTGCTGCCAGAGGATGTGAATTCAAATTGACATAGAGGGTAAAAACCCAAGGCTTTGTCAACTGAAAGTGGCAAAACTGGTAGGAAATGAAGGGTAAAACTCATTTCTTTGAAAGTCTGAGATCACAATCCTGTCTAGGGTGAAGAGGGGGCAAGACAGAATATTAACAGGGGAATTTTGGAGAAAAGAGAGTCATATAAAGGCTAGATAAGCTCTCCATACATCCCTGATTGTCTGGGAAGCTGCATTCCTGTACAAGGGAGATAGTAAAGAGCTCAGTGGACAGTTAAATTAAAAAGATTTAAGAATCTGATAGACTTTGAATGTATTCCTCAACCCACACACAGATCAATCAGCACAGTGTAGAAGTCTTTTAGGCTTGAAGATTTTGAGCAAAACTTCAAGCCAAATCATTGGTTGACAACTAAGCATGTGATGCAGGGGTGATCCCTTAGGAACCAAGCCAAAAAATAAAAATAAGAAAAAAAAATGGAGTAGAGATGTAATAGGTATTATATGTTCAAACTGGGAGGTAGATAGATTTTGCAGTTTAAGTCTAGGCAAATTAACTAAAAAAATAAATAAATAACCTTGGAAAAACAATTTAGATGACAGAATTGCTACAATGCATTATATAAAATGTCTGATTTTCACCAAAAAATATGTGAAACAGAAAAATGTAAAGCATACCCAGGAAAAAACATCCAATAGGATTTTATTCTAAGTGTACCTAGATGTTGAAATTAGCAAAGACTTCAAAGCATGTTTTATAAATATGTTTAAAAAATTAAAGAAACCTATTTTCAAAGAAGTAAAGGAAATTATTAGGACAATGACTCAAAAATGTGCAATCTCAATAGAGAAATGGAAACTATGAAGAAAGGCTAAATAAAAAATTCACTAGATAAGCTTAATCATAAATCTGAAATGGCCAAAGGATCAGAAAACTCAAAGTCAGATGAGTAGAAATTTTCCAGTCCTAAAAACAGAAAGACAAATGATTGAATAAAAATGAACAAACTTAAGACTTGTGGATCATATCAAGCTTCTAACGAATCCTAGATGAAGCTCCAGACAAACAGGGGAAATACAAAAGGGTAGAAAAAAATATTTGAAACAATAATGGATAAAAAATTTCCAAATTGATTGAAAAACAGTAGTCATCATATCCAAGAAGCTCAGTAAACCTGAGACAGGATAATCATGAGGAGAGCCATGATTTGGTAAATGGAAACACTAAGGCATAGCCATATGTGGTAGGCTGAATAATGGTCCCCCAAAAAGGAACCTAAATCCTAATTCCTGGAATTTAAGAATGTTACATAAAAAGGCAAAGAAAGGATTTTGCTGATGTGATCTTGAGATGAGGAGATTATCCTGAATAAAAAGATTGGGACCTAAATGCAATTATACATGTCCTTATAAAAGGAAAGCTGAAGAAGTTTTGACTATTCAGAGATAAAAGGTTAATATGACCACTGAGGCAGAGATTGCTGTGATGCGGCCACAAACAAAGGATTTCTGGCAGCTCCTAGAACTGGAAGAGGTAAAGAATGGATTCTCCCCTGCAGCCTCTGGAGGAAGGATAGGCTGATTACACCCTGAATTCAGCCCAGTAATACTGATTTTGGACTTTTAGCCTCCAGAACTGTGAAAGAATAAATTTCTGCTGTTTTAAGCCACCATGTTTGTGATAATATGTTTCAGCAGTATTAGAAAATTAATACACTGGACTCCGGCAAGATGGCGGTCTAGGCAGAAGCACCACGCCGTCCCTCCACAACAAAGATCC
>NW_004444084.1:6488306-6512690 GCF_000243295.1 Trichechus manatus latirostris
AAACAGCATGTGTGTTACTGTTACATGAGAAACTATCTGTTCTGTAAGCCTTCACCTGAAGTACAATAAAATATTAAAATAAATAAATAAATAAAAATAAATAAATAAAGAAAGAAAGAAAGAAAGAAAGAAAATTAATACACTATACAACTATACAATAGAACAACGGCAATGAAAAGAATGAAACTACTGATACATGTAACAACATGGAAGTACCTCAAAAACATCATACTAAGTGAAAAAAGACCAACCTTTGCCGTCAAGTCATTTCCGATTCATAGCGATCCTATGGACAGAGTAGAGCTGCCCCATGAGGTTTCCAAGGAGCAGCTGCTAGATTTGAACTGCTGTCTTTTTGGTCAGCAGCCAAGCTCTTAACCACTGTGCCACCAGGGCTCCTAAACTAGCACAAGGGATTTGTTTTTGTTTTTGTTTTTTAATTGTTGTACATATATAGAGAACACAACATTTGCCAATTCATCATTCTTCAGGTATACAATGTAGTGATATTAATTACCCTAATAATGTTGTACAAGAATCACCCATACCATTGCCAAATTTCACAAGGGAACCTTTATGAGTGATGAAATTATTCTAAAACTGAATTGTAGTAATGATTACACAACCATATACTTTTCCTGAAAATCTCTAAGCTACACATTAAAACTAATAATTTTTTAAATTTATAAATTATATCTCAATAAACTTGAAAAGAGAGTAAAGTTAAATAAAGGAGGTTATTGCTATACTGAAATAAGTTCTAATTCTAATTGTTTAACGATACAGAATCTCAGGTAATAATAACCTGGGAGGTAGGGTTAGGACTGGAGTGTCATAGAGACATAGAAGTGCGATATGGTATATATATAGCTTAAAGACATGATAATTAGAAAAAGGAAATAAATTAAGAAGAATAAGTCTAAACTTATCAATAATAGCCATAAATGTTATTGGGTTAAACTTCCATATTAAAAGTCGCAGGAATTCTGATTATACATGTTTATAATCTCCCACTCCCTACATCTTCCAATATATCATCAGTATGTTGTTTAAAGAAATACTTCTAAAATAAATGTGCCCCTGGAAGTTTGAAAATACAGACAAAAGAAAAGGTTAAAAATGAAAATTCAGGTGAAGCAATGATCAAAAAAGTACCACAAACTGAGTGACTTAAAACATCAGAAATGTATTCTCTCACAACACCAAAATCAAGGTGTTGGAAGGGCTCTACTCTTTCTGAAGTCTCTAGGCGAAGACACCTTTCTTGCATTTTCTAGGCTCTCGTGGCCCCAGGAATTTCCTGGGTTGTGGCATAGAACTCAAATCTCATCCTCCATTTTCACAAGGCCATCTTCCTTTTGCATCTTTGTGTCTTAGCGTTCTTTTATAAGAATGCCAGGGCATTTAGGGCCCACCCTACTTCAGTATGACCTCATGTTAATTTATTACATTTGCACCTACTTTATTTCCAAATAAGATCACAGGGGTTTGGACTTCAAAAAATCTTTTTTAGGGGACACAATTCAACCCCTACTGGAAGGTTAATCCATATTAATTTTAAAAAATCCATAAGGAAAAATAGCAATCAGTAATAAATAGTAATGCCCTTAACAATACAATGCCCAAATAATATAATTAAAAAAACTGTTAGAAAATCAAAGAAATAATTGACAGTGTTTCAGAAAACATCTAATCAAGTGCACAAAAGAGAAGTAAATAAAAGCCCTGTTAATACTTAAAATGCATAATTCTAAATAACAACCCAACACAATTTTTTACATAAAAAAGATATGAATGTTTAAATTTCTACTTGTTAGTGCTAAATATCCACACCTCAAATAAAGCTATAAACAAAAACTGTAACAAGTTTCTAAAGTAATACACAGAGAAAAATGCATATCCCTAAAAGCATTTATTAAAAGTAAACAACAACAAAAAGCAAGAAGGGGGAAATACCTAAGGTTAAAAAAAACAGTCTGTCAAGTTAGAATGGATTAATAAACATAAAAACAGAAATACATGTAATAGTGAAGCAAAAAATGGAAAAAGAATATAGGAGATCAGTAAGTGCCAAAATCATTCTTAGACTACTACAAAAAAAATGAACTGACCTTTGCAAATACAAAGAGATAAAGATGATACAACATAAATAAACTTTAGAAATAAAAAAAGAAATATAAACACAAATAAAGAGGTGATTTATAATTTGTAAGAAAACATTTCTACTAAGCTGGATATAAAAATCATGATAAGATAGACCTATTCCCAGGAACACACAAAATGCAACATTGGCTCAAGAAGAAATATAAAACCTGAATATATTAAAAAGCAGAGAAAGAATTAAAGATATAATTATGAAACAGAAGTGTTAAAGGTAATTTGTATCAAGATTTGAAGGATTTTTCATACTTTATTTATACGAAGAGACACAGAGTACTGGAAAATATCAGCAGCTACCACATTCTCTTCATGTGGCTAACAAAACCCAAGTTCAAATTTTTAATATAATAAAACATAACCAAAATTTTTGAACAATTGGGATCTGTCCCAGGCACTTTAGAGTGTTTCATCATAGAACATATGTCAATGTAATTGACTACAATACCAGACTAAAGGAAGAAATCAAAAAAATAAACAATGCATTTCATACCAAAAACATTGGGTATCCCTAATGACCCACACATTGAACAGTGACTATAACATCTGAACAAGAACAAGAATGCTTGATTTTATCTCTAAGTTTCAACAGTACATGGGAGAACCTAACCTATACAATAAAAAATCAACAAAAATCAAACCTGTTGCCGTTCAATGATTCCGACTCATATCGGCCCTATAGGACAGAGTAGAACAGCCTCATAGGGGTTCCAAGGAGCAGCTGGTGGATTCCAACTGCCAACCTTTTGGTTAACAGCCGTAGCACTTAACCTAAATAATAAGACAAGGAAAATAATTAAAAGGTATTAAATAGTGGGAAAGAGGAGGATTTATAATGATGGATTGTTTAGTATGTGAGTATTTACTAGGAAATTAATAGGCAAGCTTCTTGAAAGAATAATTTAGTAATCTGGCTGAATATGAGATCAAATACAAAAAATCAACAGCTTTCTTATTAAAAAAGGTAACAAACAAAGAGATATATAACAGGAAAATACAATCCATTTAAAATAGCAACCAAACCCTAAAGAAACTCAGTAGTAAGTAAATCTCTATGATGAGACTTATAAAACTATACTGAAGAAAGTAAAGAAAAATTTAATATAAGGATTACTAGAATGTCCATGGATTCTCTCGATTTTGTGAATACTTCAGTACTCTTAAATTGTAAATTCTACACACACTAATCCATAAGTATAATGCTATTTCATTCACAATCCAAATAGAATATTTTTGTAACATGCCATGTCGATCCTGAAATTGATAAAGGAAGAAAATATATCCAATAAAGAAAAGAACAATTTTGAAATATAATAACAAAGATATGGGAGTTGTTTTCCTATCAGATGTCAAGCATCCATTAACCTATGATAATAAAACAGCGGACATTGCTACAGGATTAGAAGAATCAGCATAACCTAAAAACGAAAATTTAGAGATCTCAGAAATAGCCATATTGCATATAGAAATTTATTGTATTGTAAAAGTACCACATTAGTGGCAAAAAGATACATTATTCAATAATGGTATTTGGGATATTTGGGTGTGGGAATTAAGAAACTTTCCTATCTGGTACTGTTTACACAAAACTAAACTTCAAATGTATTATAAGGACAGGCAGAAAAAATGTGCTTACAACCCTGGGTTTGCCAAACATAAGTTAAGTCTCAGTTGAACTTTACATGAATATTTTATGCTGGTCTGGAAGCAACTTCATGTCCATAGACAGAAGGGGAATTTAAAGGCATTGGACAAAAAACATGACTTAATCTTTAAAATACTAAATGATAAAATAAAACAAATATTAATTGGATGGTTACTTTGCCTTGATTTCAAATATAAATTCTTTTTAAATAAATTGATAAGATAGTTCTCTCTCTTTTTAAAATTTAGTTAAAATGAAAACAGACATGCATAACCTGTACAAAATTTTCATGTGGCAACTACAAGCTTCTTGTATGTTCTTTTAATTATTTTGGAATGAGTTGTATGTATTAAACAAGTATTATAGCTTATTTGTATCTTGTTTTCCATTTCCTCTACTTTTCTCTGTTTGAAATGAAAGGGAATACGATAGGAAGAAATATTTTCAATAGTTTGAATAACCTAAAGCCAGGTTTTGACAAATTTCTCTTAATATGTGTTATTTGGAAAAATTATTCAATAGTGAAAGGTTGACAAATTAGGGACTAAATATAGTTTAATGTAAATGTTAATTAGTATAGCGCATTTTTTGTAAGAAGGCTATTGTTTTAGTGGTTCTCAAACATATTTGACCACAGAAACTTGTTTTAAGAAAAGCATTTTATGGAGCATATTTAGGGATTGTGTAAATTATTACTGATCATGGTTATGCTTTTAAACAGTGTAAAATATTTAGTCTATGGCATCACAATTAATAATAAAATCAGGGACACCAGAAACTAGTTATCAAATAGATAAGAATTATTTATTGTAGAATTAGAAAGATTTCAAAGGCTGGTTCTTAAGACCCTCTTTTTCTCTCCGTTTATAGCTCTGTATATCTAAAATGAATCTTTTCAAATGAATAACAGGCATTATTAGGTGGAAGAAAAGTAAGGTAATCTACTTTTAACAAGGGAAGGCACTTCAGTTTATTAAATTAATGAACACCAATTTCAGCATTTCCAATTAACCTTTTTATCCCTAAAGTCCCCTAGAGTTCCCAGTTGTCACTACACATTAATCTTCCCCAGCTATGACTTGAATCATACTTCTGGTAATGTGACATTCTCAGTGACAGTGATTAGTTGGAAGGGTGCATCTCATCAAGGGGTTGAATTCCAAAGTAACACCAGATATAACAGTCGTCTGAAAGATCATCTGGCAAAATAATTATATCCTTGCATCCATGAAAAGAAAAATGCAGGCTCATCACTACTAGGAACTTACCCTTCCTTGTTCTATTTCATACTTATCAATGTATTCTTACATAGATGCAAAGTACTTTTCCCCTACTGCCTGAATCATCTTCCATAAAATTAAAAAAATGTTTAGGTTTGCATCTTATTAGAGACTGATAACTTAATCTAAAATTTCCTTTGAAAATAAATTATAAAAGAGTCATTTGCACTGAAATATCAAACCTGAATTTATAAAAAATAATAATGTTAAATATGAAAAATAATTATTAAGCATTGTACACAGAGATTAAAACTCCTTTCACAGAAAAAAAAACATAAGGCCCATAATTTTGATTTCCAAGCTAAAATCCTTTGTATTGAGATGTAATTACCTTTCTAAACAGATTAATATGATATTAGTAGTAAAATTACAAGTGTCAGTAAAAATGTGGTTAAATATGATCACTATAGTTCTTACCTCCTAAAAATTATTCTTTTGGAAACATAATAATCATTTACATTTAAATCAGATTATCATATTAAATTATACATTGCATAACTGATAAATTTATTTCTGTCCATATGTTTTCATGTCAAAAAACTTGTAAAGATCATATTTTGTTGTTTTATAAATGAGAGGAATTTATATTCATTGGTCAATTGCTCTTTTTTTTCATAAGAACATGAAACATGTTTTAACTCATTTGCATCTATTAAATCCATGTGGCTCTCTAACAAGGAAAATAAGGGACTATGTTATAGTCTGTTATGTAGCTTTCTGATTTAAATGTCCACAGTATACCAAGAAGCTTTTTACACAGCTGTAAAATGTTTAATTGGCTTCCTAAAAATAATTTAAGGTCTGCCACTGTAGCAATTAAGTCAGAAAATAATTATTGCTACAAGCAAACTTTCTTAAAGAAAGTAAAAATGGTGACTTTGCCTTTGGGCTTTTTTCTTGTAAAAAGACTGTTTAGTCTCTTGTCTTAGAGACAGAGAAGACTGTGGCATTCATAATTTTGTTATTGAAGAAATTTGTGCTCAAAATAAACTACAACTGAATTTTATGAAAGGGATTCTTTTAAAAATCTAAGGAAAGGATTCAATTTTCTAAACAAAATTATCTATATTTATCTGTTCTGTTCACATTCACAAGTCAGATATATTAACAGTTGAAAAATCTGTTGCAATGTGGTCTATACAAATGTTGAAATATCTAGTGAAGGTCTTGTGTATTAGTTTCATTATTAGCATTAAATACAGTTATTTAAACACAACAATATAATCCTATTTTTATTTCCTATCAAAATAAAAATCTAGCCAGCTAATCAAAAATGTATATTACCTCTGCATTTGGGCAAGCTGTGTCCAAATATTAAAATGATCCACTTACAAAGTAGGAACAACAGAATATAAGATTTATTTAGAATATGATGTTTTCACTCTCAAATTATGTAACCGTAAATAAGTTGCTTAATACCTCTGAAGCTCAGTTGTCTTACCTGTAAAATGCAATCCCAGTGTTACTGATGAGAGTCTATGTTTCCTTCAGCACATTTAGTATGGTACCTATGGAGAAAAGAGAGTACCACACTGCCTAGTTTGATTCCACCTCTGTGAGTTATTAACTATGTGATTTAGAGCAAGTTACTCACTGTGCTTTATTTTCCTAATCTGTAAATTAGTGATATCGGTACATACTGCACAGATGATTGTAAAATCTAAATGCTAATACATATAGAATTCTTTTAATTGGAGTTAGCATGTGCCAAGCAATATGGGTTGGCTACTGATGTTACAAGTAGTTGGACTCTGACACATATGAGAAGTGGTAATAATTTTTGACAATCTCTATAGGAGTCCCGGGTGGTTCAAACGGTTTATGTGCTTGTCAGCTACCCTGAGGGTCTGGTCCACCCAGAGGCACCTCAGAAGAAACTCCAGGTGATCTACTTCCAAAAAATCAGTATTGAAAACCCTGTGGAGTACAGTTCTACTCTGACACACATGGGGTCACCATGAGTCAGAATTGACTTAAGGGTGACTGTTTTTTTTTTTTTTTTCCCTATAGGTATTTCATTACTTTAATGGGAATCAAATAACATAATAGGAATAATTAAAAAATTTAATGTATCTTTTTAAAATACTGAACAATTTAATTTTGTATTTAGGTAAATATGACATACACTGATTATTAAAATAAAAGTGTTCTAAAGAAGACCCGTCCCCCAATATACAGAAATAGAATGAGAGATTAAAGTTATCCTGGGATAACGGTGTGATTAGTTTGAGATTGGAAAAACATAGAGCAAACACGATTTGTCCAATCTTTCAAAAACTTATTTTTCGTTCTTAAGAACTGGTCATTCTTCCACTGTGGAATAGATTTTTAGTAGATTTGGTGTTCAAATGGAATAAATAAGGAAAGTAGACTTCTGATTAAAGTTGTTTATTTCCTAAGTGCATATCTAACTATGATCTTGAAGAGTTTCTTGAAGCTGGAGAATGTTTCATTTTAATATGTCAGAGATAAAACAGCATTGATTTTCCTGCACAGAAATCACCTCAGGACAACAAAGATAAATAGAAATAGAAAATCAATTGCCATTTTCCACAAAAATAGGCAGCTTCTATAATGCCAAATGGAGTTCCTGGGTGGTGCAAATGGTTCATGTGGACAGCTGCTAACTGAAAGGTTTGAGGTTCAAGTTCACCCAGAGGTGCCTCAGAAGAAAGTCTTGGCGATCTACTTCCAAAAAATCAACCAATGAATACCCTATGGCATTCTACTCTGACACATGTGAGGTTACCATGAATTGAAGTTGACTATGGCAATTGGTATAATGCCAGATTGGGACAGGAAAGGTGCTAAATGCAGTGACAGTCAAACAAAAGAGAGAAAAAAATAGTTAGAAAAGATAGTTGTAATGCAGACCTCAGACCAAGAGAGTTCTTAATACAAGGTACTAATCCTTTGTGTATAGCAACAGAAATAGGATGCCCGGGCTGATGCTTCTCTTGAATTTATTTTGAAAGTAGAGCAGAACAAACAAGCACAAAGATACATCATCTTGATGAGCAACAATCAGAAGTCGCTGTTGAAGAAAGAGATTCTGAATCAGTACATCCTCTGTAAGTCCACTAAATATTTAAAGAGGTAGTTATTGCAGCCTTGTTGATAATTTAAAAAATATAAACATAGAAAAAATTCTTCAAAAGTAGATTAGATATATGAATTTAATACATCATAGCAATAGAATACTATGAGGCTATTTAAAAAAGAAAGGAAAGCTTTATCTGTACTGATATTAAATAATGCTTTAAAGGTAAACTTAAGTGAATGTGGAAATGTCCATTTATCCTTTTAGAAATGACTGTAAATGTTTATAACCAACAGGTTATTTAGTAATATAGTTTTAGTAATATAAATTTAGTAATATAATTTTTCAATTTTTATACTTTTTTTTTTTTTTGCCTAGCATTATTTTCAGATCATGAAACATTTTACAGGTCATAAGTTTAACTTTTATTCTAAAATAAATGAAGAGCTGTTAAACAGTTGATCAGCAGCGATTGACATGGCCAGATTTGTGTTGTTACAAAGGTCAGTCTTGCAAATGTGTTCATTGGTTACATGGATTGACTCATGGAAATCAGTTAAAAAAAAAAAAGAAAAGGATTTCAATGTTTCAAAGCAGGAGAGAGTGAGCATCTAAACTAAAGTAAGGGCAGCAGAGTTGATGAGGAAGAGATGAATTTGGAACGATTTTCAAAAAATAAAAGTCAATATTTGTTACAGTTTTGAGTGATCTACAAATTTAGCATCTAGATATGGTGTACTCCTTTAATCTATGAATATAGCTTTACAAGTCTTTACAATGGAGGCAATTCTAGCTTCAAATTTTAAAAAGATGAAAATTATTGCTGCCTATAATTTCATCTCCTGCATTACTTGTTCATGTAAACAACATTACTATCATCACCAGTCTTTCTGAAAGGCAAACAACTTTGAGCAATAATGTATCATTTAGAAAGCTAATTTTAAATGACATTACATTCACCTCAGTGCCTGTTAGATAGTAAGGGGGAGCTTTATCTCTCATAACTGAAAAGTCCAGTGGTAAAGCTAGCTCAAGGAAGTTTTGATTCATCATCTCAAATATTTTCATCAAGGATGAGGATACTCTGGGTCTCATTGCTCTGACTTGTCTGATCAGCGTAGGAGTTCTCCACATCCACCCACCACCTCTTCGTTTGTAGTTACAACAGAGGAGCAGTTTCTGACTTTATATCTTCAACAACCAAGTCCAGAAGATGAATTAGGATCTATCTTGGCATTAATTTAGGAAAATACATGAAATTTTCCCTTGCCAGAAGCCATGGAAGCTATGTCTCATTGACCAGAACAGGATCCTGTGCCCATTTTTGAAGAAATCATTGTGATCTGAATCATGAAATACATTTATTGGAGTAAGCATTTAATGTCCACTCCTTAGGCATAAATGCCACCTAAACCACATTCCTGAGATTCACTAGTTACTCCATGTAAGAATTACCCTCCAAAATTCCAGATGTTATTACTTTAAAAGGAAATTTAAAAATGTTGAGTGTCAATCATACTATGAAATATGTGGAACAACTGTCTTGTTTTTAAAAATATTCAATAGAAGACTTTTTGCCAAAAGCAATATAGATGATATTCTTACAATCATTACCAAATACCATAGGTAAAAATCTATCAGAATGAATTTCTCTCTAGGTTTTTTTTGTTTTTGTTTTTTTCGCACACTAAGTAATTCTCTAATCCCATTTCTCAGGGACCTGTTACTGAAAACAACAGCAACAACAATGAAAAGGTTGAAGGAAAAGTGTTGCAAATAATTGTTTAGGTTAAGAAATTACTTTTTGTACTTCTCAGACATAAAACATAATAGATTAGTACTACAACGGACAGCTTCATTTTTCACTCCTGATATAATAAGCCCTTGAATATATTTCAAGGGTTTAGGTGCAAACCTGTATCAGTGAGGCATTAGCTAAGTATTTCTATAATTTGTGTAGCATCTGCAAAAAGTGAATTTAAAGCAAGATGTTGGGTTAAAAGGTCAATCCAAACTTAAATTAAAATGTTAAAGAACCACACAAAACCTATACCCAGAAGGCGAAATTCTACTACACTATTCCTCCAAATAGTAACAGATATTTTTGAGACAATGGATTCTGCCCCTATGTGTAACTGGGAAACCAAGATTTGTTTTTTTTTTTATTTTGTCCTTTAACAATCTCAAAAGAGAATAAAGCAATGTAGTGACATGATAAGTACACACACACACACGTGTGTATATATGTATGTATATATGTGTGTATTTGTGAGACATTTTATTGTGAAGATTACTGTCATTACCAACCAACAAGAGAGAACCTGTACAGATCTGAAGGTTTATGTAATTTAAAAAGATTTTCTACCCCTAAGGTAAGATAATAAATGAATATGATAAAGACTTAGGCAATAACATCTTACACATTTAATTAATCATAATTCTTCATAGTAGTCACCAAGAGAGTCTGTATATTTAGTCTACTAAGGTCATTATTAAAAAATGGGGATACTTGTACTTTGCTTATGGATTTGTGTCTAACTCCTTTTGAATATTATCAATTTGAATATTATCATTTCTATCTTTTGAGTGCATTCATCCATTTATAATTCCATGCATTAATTAATCAAAAAGCTATTTAGTTTTGCATTATGCTATGTCAGTATGATAGAATTCTTATCTTTTTAACTTGAATTATTCATCTTTTCTAAAATAACTACTAAAATAAATTTTTTTTTAAATTTAGTTATTTGCCTGAACAAACAATAAGCAGCATTGTGTGTGCATGAATATAAATTAACAATAGAGAACTTACCCAGAATTTTCTTTTAAGAGACATATCTCTTTCTAGGCATTGGGAATGAAATAGAGAAGCTATGAACACTGAAACACATGTTAGATAATTGGAACCACCAAGCCAAAAAAGAAACACACTGGAACTAAAATCATGAAAGTAAGAAAGCCCAAGAGGTGTTAAGAGTTCAGAGACCTTTTATAGACATAAATAACACAAATACTTAACTTGTTCAATAAATATGATAATCAACAGGAACAAAAGGAATAAAATGGTAAGCATTGCTTTCAGTAAAATATGGAGATTTCATTAATGATAATGTAAGAATGTAAGCACATGTAACATCTATTATTTTGATTATCATACAGGATCATTACCACGAATAATAGCAAATTTATGCTTGTGTTTCTAAGTATAAAAGTAAATGTACTGGTGGTAGTTATTTTCTTCATTGTTAGAATAGACATTGTTTTACAAATAGGTTTTCAGTCTATCTATAGCTGTCATTTTTTCAGTATTCAAGAGTGAATGTGATCTTGGTGAAAAAAATCAAATGATTGCCCTGTAATGGCTAAAGCCCATAATACATCTTGATAGGTTATTATAGTTTACAGAGTTTTATAGTATGTTCTTTTACTAGGGGAATGTACAAAAGTAAGTTCTTGAGTAGAAAACTCTTCTGATAGAAGAAAGACTTTCAAAAGCTTTGAAAACTTCTTGTGAAAATTCTTTTTCTATAACGAATACAAAAGAATGTAGAAGTGGCTTTGGAATTGGGTTATGAGTAGAGGCTGGAATAGTTTTGAGGCACTTGATGGTAAATCCTTACATGGCCTTGAGGGCAACTTTCATTGAATCATGGACATTAAAGGCAATTCTGGTGAATGTTCAGAAAGAAATGAGGAGAGCTATAGAGAAAGCTTCTATCATCTTAGAGATTACACATCATCATGAAGAGAATGTTTCTAGAAATGTGGATATTAATATGCTTCCAGTGAGAAGTTAAAATGAAATGATGAACATATTAATGGACACTGGAAGAAAGGCTATTCTTTTTATAAAGTGGCAAAGAATTTGGCTGAATTATGTTCAAATATTTTGTGAAAAGTATAATTTGTAAGTGCCAAGCATTCTTAGAACAGGACGAACAAGAAGTGGCTGGTATGTTAAAAGCTTCAGTAATACCATGATCTCCAGAGGGTGGGAGATAAATCCAATGCTATTTGCCGTTTTAGTATAGTTTTGACAGTCAGTAGCCAGGGCCTGCTGAAATATCCCTTCCAAAGTATAAGACCAATTGTTGCACCTTGATGTTTCTACTGCGAAGAAGTAGGTACACTGCCTGGTGATGCTCTTTGGGTTCTGGAAGCAACAAATTATACATACAGGAATATTTATCTGGCCCATATACTGGGTGATAGGAAAGGTTGCCAGCTTTGAGTGGCACCTGGAACAGATAAAGACTCTAGAGAAGATTATTAAAACCTCTGGTCCAACATCGTTTTTGTGAATAAACACAATGTGGGTATGAGAACTTCTGGAATCCATTAAAATGTATATGGATAGCTAACAATAACATAGTCATACACAGAAGTGACTCTGTACCAATTGAATAAGACAAATAAACCTTAACTAAATGCATTTTCAACTTACTCTCCCTTAGTTAGGTCACCAAAATTCTCCTCATCACCCTAACACTACCAAACATTTGGGGAAATGTGATGGAGGAGGATCAGAATAAAAAAAGTCAGAAATTAAAATATCTTAATTTTTAGAAAATTCATAAAAATGTGTTTTAAAACATATTGCAAGCACCCCCTCCAGGGCCTCAGATGACATTCATTCAAGTGAGAGGCCTTGAAGCTTAAGCTTCAATAGTTTCATGGTAAATATGCTTCTGCCATTTTTCTTTATTATTTAATGCAATCTATTATCCTCAGAAATTATTTGATGTGATGTTTTAAGAAAAGAAAAAAAAAGCACAAACTTGAGAAATGTTTCCCTTTTTAAAAGTCACAAACAATAGATTATAGTTCTCATTCTTAAATGAATACTTTAATTAACTTCCATTTTCATCTATAAATAACGTTGTTTGAGGCAGAGTGCTTTCTAGTCTCCTAGCAAAGTATATTATATTTTTATTAGTCTGGCATTTTATTTTGTTTAATTTGGCCCATCATCACAAATACAAATTAATCAAATTTCAACAGGGCAAACAATTCATAGATAACAAACACCATAAACAAAATAAATCCTCAACATAAATTAGCAGAGAGCTAATAAAAATGTATCACATTCTCATATCCAATGCTACCACTGTAAAATATTAAATGGAGTGAATGCAAATGGAATGAATACATTCCAACATTTTTTACCACAATAAGGAAAGAACTAATGAAGTATTATGTATACTAAGCTACATAACATAGACTTTCAAACACGCTGATACAATAGATCTGGAGTAATTTAAAGTATTTATCCAATAGGAAACTCAAGCCCCAAGTCGACTTGAATGATAAAAGGTGCCCCAACTGAAACACACTTAGTGTAGTACTTTAACAACGTAGTAATATATGAGATGACTGTAACACTAGTGGGTAAGAGCTGTGCATTTGAGGCAGCCACTGTATTTTGTATTCTAATATCTCAAAGGCAAAATCGGAAGCATAAACTTTGCTATAATAAATTTTGAATTAGACTTAACACAAAAAATTTAATATAAACACCTAATTTGCATTCCACTGATATCTATCAACTAGAATCCACAGTCTTGGCTACCTATCAGTCATTTGGTAGGATAACATAAGAAAAGCATACTCTGTCTCACATCTCCAAAAAAAAAAAACCACAACATAATCTAGTCAAAATATATCCTTAAAGTAGCTGCAGGACTCATTTTCTTCATCACTGGCAGACTGCAAATGTCTTCTAACCTACTTCAGATAAACAAATGAAATTTTTAGCAAATTGAATGATAAATTTTTATATTTTTCATGCCTCTAACATATATTCTTAAATTATTTTTTTTAATCTGATTGTCAAGAAAAGATTGTTTCTTCTGATAAAGAAATGATGGTTTTTATTTCCATATGTAATTTACAAATCACGTAGAACTATATTTTATTTTTCCTTTGAAACAAGAGACAAGGATAAAATTTATGGACTAATTTTAGTAAATGCATTTGTCACCATTTCCTAGATTAGAACAATAACATCCTAATTTGCCTCCATGTATCTGTACTTCATGGTTAGAAAAATGTTTTTTTATAACTATGCCTCTCCCCTGACATCCACACTTCTATTGGTAAGAGTCCAGAAGGATTCCAGTAAACGGGCCCTCAGCCCCAACATTCACAACCGTTTATATTTGAACTCCTTATCCCAATAGTTCAACAGGCAATAGAAGGAGTTATTATGCTGCCAAATTAAATTTACCACGACCCTCAGGAGGAGGTTAAATAATGGGGTCACTAAAAAATACGCTTGGCAACCAAGTGCTCTACTATGTTGTCTATCGGTACTCAGCTGCTTAATTTTTATGCCAATGGACAAGTGTGCTAGCCATGTCCTAAGCCAGGTATGGTGACCAGGGTCTCACAACTCTCATGAATGAGAAATTGAGTCAACTCATCTCATAAGCATCCCAGACCAGCAGAGGTGATAGTCACATGTTTCCTCCAGGAAAAGAGACCAAAGCTGGCAACTTCTCTGCCTCAATTCAAGATAACTTCAAAGGACTATCCCAGTACCAGAGCTTCCTGTAGGATCAGCTGTGGTGTCTGTTGCAACTGCATTGCAACTCAACTACCTTCTTTGCTCAATCCTACTCCCTTCACTCCATACAGAAGAGTTTCTCAAGAGTCCTTCTCAGTAAACCTGCTGTATGTAAATTTATGCCTTAGAATCTGTTTCCTAGGAAACCTGCCCTATAGCACTTTTCATGCTCTTTATCTCTATTTCTTTTATACTACAAGAACTTCTACTTTTCTTCTCTCATTACTTTACAAGTACTTTCTGCCTTGGAATCAGCTTTTGAAGTAATTGAACGTATTGCACCCTTCAGAGCACAACCTGTTGAACTATCCCGCGTCACTTTATATGAATGGGCCTGGAAGTGCTGTTGGCTTTTCAGACACTTGTCCTTTCATCCTCTCTAAATACCCCTAGATTTGAAGATCATACAATCCAATTAAACCACTTACAACCTCTTCTCATTGCAGTTGTATTTAGATTCTGGTGTGTTTCTCTATCCTTTTTTTGAAAAATTTAGCTGCTTGCCTCACTATTACTCTCTCCCAACTGTTACTGTTATATCTTTTGCAACTTCAGTGCCTATACTGATGATCTTTCCAAAGCTTGGCCTCTCAGTTTCTTGAACTCCTCTACTCTGAAGATCGTATCTTCTATCCTTTCTCACCTATTCCATGGACCTATTCTAGGCTATGTCATTGACAGTAACAACAACCTATTCATAGTTGCAATATATCACCCCATATACAGACATGAAAATACACCTCTCAGATATTAAGTGTGGAGAGGGTAATTGACCTAAAGCCACAACAGCTATACTTGGAAACTCATCTTTGTGTTTGCACTGAGTCCTGCTTCCCATGGGCTTCTCCCAGCTTGTGAATGAGCACAGCAGGGATATCAAGACAGGCCCTTATCTGAGAAACATGGGAGCTCTGTAATGGACAGCTTTGGCTTGAGAATTCCTATCAGCTTTTCCAAGCTTTCTTAGAACAGCCCTACACACTAAGATTCTTCCACCCAATATTCCTTTCTTCCCCTCTCCTTCAAATGTGTCAGAGCTGCATTGTGATCTGATGGATCTCCCAGCCTTTCCTAGTTTATTCCCTATGTTCCTTCATGGGCATGCCCCCTAATAAACCTTTTGCTTGTCCAAGGCTATCTAATTTTCTGCTCCTTGGAAGACTGAGACTAACAAAATTTCCCATTTACATCATCTTTTTAAAACAATCCAATCCTAGTACAAAGAAAAGAAAAAAAAAAATCACTTACAGGACTTACAATCCATTAGTTTATAACCTTCTCCTTACTTATATTCGTATCTAGTTTACATTGTCCTTGATTTTAATCACTCTCTTCCATAATCCTCAAATTCTTTTCTCTTCTCTGTATGCATTTATTACCTGGGTTATATTATTCTTACCATGGCTTTAAATGCCATACATCTGTATATGCATACCTGTTTCATCCTTCCCCCTGAGTCTAATACTTGTAAAACAATCACCATTTGAATGTCTAACAGGCATATCATATTTAACACGTTTGAAATTGAACTCCTGATGGAGCCTCAAACCTGATTCCTACACAATTTTTTTTTGTATTCTAATAATTAGAAAATTTATTTTTACAGTTACCTGAACTAAAAACCTCTTTTTCTCTCATACCTCATATATCCAAAATTTGACCAGTTCCTACCATCTTCACTGCAATGACAGAAGTCCAAGACACCATAATTTCTTACCCAGATTGTTATAATTGCTTCCTCATTAGTCTCCTATCTTCTATTCTTGCACAATTCATTGAATGTTTAAGAGAAATGCTGTTGGAAATATTTCTTTAAAAACACAGAAGGAGTTGGAGAAAGAAATCATCTCTACTGATATCACTCTTCTGAAATTCAGTATTTATTCCCATCTTGGTACCTCCTTCACAAGTAGTTTAGTGATGAAGAAGGCACCAAAAAGACAAAGAACTGTAAGACTGATGTTAGTTCAGGGAAGGGATGAAAAAAGAAGAGGCAACTTGGAGAAAGTGATAGCTAAGATTGTGTCAGCTTGGCTGGGCCATGATTCTCACAGGGTTAATATGTGATCAGTCCTATGATTGAATATGCTGTGAGTAGCTAATCAGTTGAAAGAGAGTTTCTTTGGGGGTGTGCCCTGCATCCGAATATACGCAGATGTTCTGGCTTTTTGCTTGCTCTGGATCCTGCAGCTGCCTCCTGTTATCTGACCTTCGGTTCTTGGGACTTGAGCTATCAGCTTATCTGCTGACCCTGGGATTTGTCGATCTTCACAGCCTGTGAGT
The DNA here is from genome assembly GCF_000243295.1 of Trichechus manatus latirostris. Taxonomy (NCBI): domain Eukaryota; kingdom Metazoa; phylum Chordata; class Mammalia; order Sirenia; family Trichechidae; genus Trichechus; species Trichechus manatus. The sequence goes on from NW_004444084.1 coordinate 6,505,277, forward strand.
GGAGCCCCACTCTTCAACCTACCAATCTTGGGTTCGCCAGCCCCTGTGGCTACGTGAATCGGGAGAAGCCTCTATCCTAATCAACAGACTTGGGATGAGCTGTTTCTTTGACATAAATCTCTCTCTTTCTCTCTCTCTCTAAATATATATATATTTATATTCTTTACCGGTATTGCTTCTGTAGAGAAACCAGCCTAAGACAGAGGAGAAAAGTAGTAAAACATCCCACAGTGTGTAAAGGTCAAAGGTGAAAAGCAGAGATTAATAACTGAAAGCTGCAAGGAAAAGGTTAGAAAAATTTTGCTAAAAGGAAAAAAATGTTAAAATAAAGACTATTAATGAAAATTTTGCAATGATGCCTTGATTGGCAGATTATTGTTTATCTGAAAATTTCTAATAATTGATATTATTGTTCCCTTCAATTGGCGCTAGCTAAAGTAATATTTTTGAAATAAATTTTCTACATGAAGATTTTTAAAGTTCTGTTTAAAACTTGTCAATATTTCATGTACATTTGTGCTTACCAAATATTGAAATGTAGTTAAAATCATCTCTTCATTTATCAGTCTTAAAATTACATTCAACTACACATTCGAATTTTACAATGCTACATCCAAGTGTTTTACAATGCTACATCCAAGTGTTACTCTTTACAAGAATAAATAATAAAATATTGTTCAATATTTTATTAAGAAAAGAGTATGTATTTTGATTAATTTGATTGAAAAATACATATTTTGATTAATTTAAATATTGTGTTTCCACATATTATTTTAATCATGTGTGCATTTTAAAAAAAATCTGATACGTGCTTGTTCACATTCCTGAGCTAGCAATTGGGAATAAAATGTGTATTAGCAATTTCCTTTCTTTGGTAGTTTTGCTGTATTTTCATTTCACTTAAATGAAGCCCTGATATGACTAGGGCAGAGGAGAGATTGACAGTCTATACCCAATATAAATGGCAAAACTCTAAATAAAACATATAAGAAAACAAACAAAAACAAACCCATTGCAGTCAAGTTGATTCCGACTCATAGCAACCCTATAGGATAGAGTAGAACTGCCCCATAGAGTTTCCATGGCGGATTCAAATTGCTGACCTTTTGGTTAGTATCTGAACTCGTAACCACTACGCCACCAGGATTTCCAAAAAAAAACATGTAATAGTCCCTCTTTTTATCTCCATAGAAGAAAGTAGAGTGTTGGCTGTCCCCTTCTTCCCTCTCTTTCCCCAGACATCTAATTTTGTCAATTCTATAAAAAGTGTCTCGCTTAATGCTAATGCTAATGACCTCATGAAATTGTATTCCTAGTCAAGATATAATTCTTGTTTAGTGCTATTAGCTTATCAAGCTCCTTCCTTGTTTTTCTTCATTTGTCTATACTGCCATGCAAATGGACTACTTGGAGATGAGATTTATATAGATTTGCTGTGAGAGACACCCAAATAAGAAAGAAAAGAAGAATAAAGGGATACTAAAAAATGGAATGTGTGTTAAAGAAACCTTTATTTTTGACTCTAGGAGTAGGAAACGACAAGGAGAAATCTTTTGTAAGCATGATATGTGTCAATAATTTATATTCACCTACAGTACCTTAGAGTAAGAAATAGACTTCTTTTGTCTTACAAAAATACCAAATGTTAAAATTTGGCAATACTGTTTCTGTTGCACACTCTTCTCTTATTTTTTCTTTTCTCCTATTATTTTATTTTTCCTTTATTACACCATAAGTGTGATGGCTAAGGTTGTGTGTCAGCTTCACTGGACCGTGACTCTCAGTGGTTTGGCAGTCATGATGTAATTTCGCAATTGTATGATGTTGTTTGCTGAAAGTGAAGAGGACTTGAAGCACTTACTGATGAAGATCAAAGACCACAGTCTTTAGTATGGATTACACCTCAACATAAAGAAAACAAAAATCCTCACAACTAGACGAATAAGCAAAATCATGATAAACAGGGAAAAGGATTTCATTTTACTTGGATCCACAATCAATACCCATGGAAGCAGCAGTCAAGAAATCAAAAGATGCATTGAACTGGGCAAATCTGCTGCAAAAGACCTCTTTAAAGTGTTAAAAAGCAAAGATATCACCTTGAAGACTGAGAAACTGAATCACCTGTTTCTACGGATACCATGTACTGTTAAAAGTCAGCTAGTTCTCTACTAGTTAAAAAGTTGTAATAGCCAAAGAACAAACGTCATTTCAAATGTGACATTATTTCCTTCTGTAATTAAAGGTACTCATTTTCTAAAGGTACTCTTTAAAGTGTTGAAAAGCTAAGATATCACCTTAAAGACTAAGGTGCGCCTGACCCAAGCCATGGTATTTTCAGTCACATCGTATGCATGCAAAAGTTGGACAATGAATAAGGAAGATCGAAGAAGAATTGACACCTTTGAATTGTGGTGTTGGTGAAGAATATTGAATATACCACGGACTGCCAAAAGAACGAACAAATCTGTCTTGGAAGAATTACAACCAGAACGCTCCTTAGAAGCAAGGAAGGTGAGACTACATCTTACATACTTTGGACATGTTGTCAGAAGGGATCAGTCCCTGGAGAAGGACATCATGCTTGGTAAAGTAGAAGGTCAGCGAAAAAGAAGAAGACCGTCAACAAGATGGATTGACACAGTGGCTGCAACAATGGGCTCAAGCATAGCAATGATTGTGAGCATGGTGCAGGACTGGGCAGTGTTTTTGTTCTGTGGTACACAGGGTCACTATGAGTCGAAACTGACTGGACAACATCTAACAACAACAACAATGATGTTGTAATCACTTCCATGATGAAATTTCATATAATGTGATCACCTCCATGACGGGAACTGCTGTGAGGAACCAGTCAGTTGAAAGGGAGTTTCCTTGGGCAAGTGGCCTGCATAGAATATAAGTGGACTCCTGGCAAGGCTCACAGGCTTTTGCTCCCTCTGAATCCTACAGCTGGCTCCTGTTTCTCTGATCTCTGGTTCTTGGGACTTGAGCTAGCAGTTTACCTGTGGTTTTGCCTGTTGATCTTGGGATTCGATGATCTTCACAGCTTGTGAGCGAGAGCGCTTCTCTCTGACCTGCCTGTCTTGGGTTCACCAGACCCTGTGGCTACATTAATCAGGAGAAGCCTCTATTCTGACCCACGGACTTGGGACATTCCAGCCTCTACAACTATGGGAGCCATTTTCTTGATATAAATCTCTCTTTATATAGTCTCTCTATATATTTATATGCTTTACTGATTTTGCTTCTCTGGAGAACCCAGCCTAAGATAATAAGGAATACATTTTTTAGTGTGGTTTAGGGGGCAGAAAAATGATTTAAAATGACTTCAATATATGAGGGCAAGGATTTGGATAAATTGAAAAACAAATAAATAAAGGCCAGGGACTATTTAGAAAGATATTTCAATATTCCAGGATAGAGGAAATGAGGGCCGATGTAGCAATAGGAAAGATTACAGAAACCACCACAGTTCAAAATATTAGAGGTTGAATTAAAATTTTGAAACTATATGTCAGAGAAAAAGGGAAAAGACATTAAGGAGTTAGAGATTATTCTGGAGAAGAGACTGAGAAAAGAACACAAAGGGGATGAGAAGATGCTGGCTCTAACTCTATGGAATCAGCATTTTAGTTCATCGCTTCATCATTTTCATTCAGTTTCACCACTTTCAGGTTTTCTTTTTTGTTGTATTTTTTAACATCGATTCACCTTTTTGTTTACTCTAATCCTCATTTTTACCATCTGAACATGCTGATAGAATATCTAACAAGGTTAGTTGCAGTAGAGATAACTTGAGATAATGCATGTAAAGTGTATATTAAACCACCTGCTGATTCATCAGTACTCAATAAATGACAGTTATAAGATTTCAGGTTATTGATGTCAAAAAATTAAATTTAAAATAAGTGTGACTTTTTATAAAGCTAATGACTTATTCACTTCTGTCTAATGACTTACTCATCTCAAACTTATTCACCCTTAACAGTAATTAACAGTAATTAATTGAGTTTTCCAGTTATTTTTGTCAAAAAATTAAATTTAAAATAACTTTTCATAAAGCTAATGACTTACTTCAGGAATGACTTACTCATCTCAGACTTCTTCACCATAAATAAAGTGTACCTTTTTTGACTTAACAGTAGTTAATTCAGCTTTCCAGTGTACCTCACATCCTATTAACACTTTAGACTGTTGTGTTACTGTCCTTTCAAGGCCATAATTGTATATAAATTACAATTATATAACATAATATTAGGAATGTTTTTAAACTAACTTTTAAGTAGATCTAAATATAAAGCCAAAATAAAAGCCAGCACCTCATAAGAGAATTATATGTCTTAGACAGCAAATATTTACATTTTCATGATTTTTGTAAAGTAAAACTAAAATGAATAATCACTCTACTATTATATAATAGGGAACAAAGGAAGGATTCAAAGTAGACTCAAAGTAATTGAACCTAGCTTGTCATTAATAACTATTAAACACCTCGTTTAAAAGTAATTATTGTGAGCCATTCAAAAATGAAAACAAAGAACGACCTTTCAAATGTGGCAAAAGTGAGAAACTGAATCACCTGTTGCCATGGATACCATGTACTGTTAAAAGTCAGCTAGTTCTCTAGCAGTTAAAAAGTTGTAATAGCCAAAGAACAAACATCATTTCAAATGTGACATTATTTCCTTCTGTAATTAAAGGTACTCATTTTTCTAAAGAAGGCAAAATACCTTGTTTGAATTGCTTTTCCTCTGGAGTTTGAAGCAGTAATAGACTGAGCCTAGAACTGGGCTGCCTTTCCCAGCAAGTAGTCAGCAGCAGAAATCTGCAAGTGAGATTGCCCACTTTTAATACCGGCAGCCTACTGATTACCTTTGGCATTTCTGACCTGATTTCCAGAGAAACTGGAAACAGGTTGTTTTTCTTAGCCCTGAAATATGATAATACAACAAGTTTACTTTAAACAGTGCAACTAGATTTAAAAAAATAAATCAATGCTGTGATTTTATTTCATTTATTTTTCTATCCTCTGTTTTTAAGAGAGTTCAAATTATATAGATTTTTTAAAATTCTGTTATTTTTATTTAAAAATATTAAGTTGAAGCAGATATTTGCAAGCATCTACAAGCTTCCTTATTAACAATGCAGCAATTTACATTGGCATTTGCATGGCTATTTGAAGATAGATTATGTTTAAGTGCATGCTAATAGATATCAGTTATTAATTTTACTAATTATACTAATCCAGGTTAAGAGGAAAATATAGGAATATAAATAAAATATTGCTTGGAAACCATTGGAACTCATAAAATTACTTTAGTATGGCATAATAAGACAAAATGAAAAATGCAGTATTATGTATACAAAGCACCAACTGATTTATCACTGAGTGTGATGTTAGCGCTAGGTTTTCTTGAAGATAGATACATTTACCAGTTCAAGAAAGTTGCCTTCTCTTCCTAACTTAATTAAAGTTTTTATCTAGATTGGATCTTTAATATTTTCAAATGGTTTACTATATCAATTTAAATGACAATGTAATTTTCTTATTATTAGTTTGATAAGTGAATTACTTTGATTTTGATGCAATCTGCAATAAAACACACTTGCTCATGATGAATTGCCATTTTTCTTTATTGTTAGATTTGATTTCCTGCATTTTTGTTAAGAATTTTGCATCCATGTTTATGAAGAGCATTGATCTGTCTAATTTGGGTGTTAGAATAATGCTAAACTCTGAGTTTGGGACCTACTGAGTTAGGAAGTACTGGTGGTACCCAATAAGTTGGGGAAGCTGACTCAATGACTTCAGAAGTATTGTATTCCCTCCTCTTAAATTTTCTGTGTTGGACCAGTGGAACAGAATTGAGAACACAGATGTAAAGGTCATCTGATCTTTGTCAAGGACCCGAAGTCCATCAAATGGGAAAAGACAGTCTTTTTAACAAACGGTGCTGACAAAACTAGATGTCCATCTGCAAAAAAAAAAAAAAAAAAAAATGAAATAGGACCCATACTTCACACCATACACAAAAACTATTCAAAATGGATCAAAGACCTAAATATAAAGCCAAAAACTATAAAGTTCATAGAAGAAAAAATAGGATCAATGCTAGAGGCCCTAATACACAGCATTAACAGGAAATAAACTATAACAACACACAAACTCCAGAAGATAAGCTAGATAACTGGGATCTTCTAAAAATTAAACATTTATTCTCATCAAAAGACTTCATCAAAAGAGAACTTACAGACTAGGAAAAAATTTTTGGCTATGGCAGATCTGACAAAAGTCTAGTCTCTAAAATCTACAGGAAAATCTAACACTTCTACAACAAAAAGACAAATAATCCAACTAAAAAATGGGCAAAGGAAATGAACAGATACTTCACCAAAGACGACATTCAAGCAAACAACAGACACATGAGGAAATGCTCGTGATCACTAGCCATTAGAGAAATGCAAATAAAAAACCATAATGAGATACCATCTCACCCCGGCATTACTGGCACGAATCAAAAAAAAAAAAAAAAACAGAAAATAACAAATGTTGGAGAGGCTATGGGGAGATTGGAACTCTCATGCGCTGCTGGTGGGAATGCAAAATGGTACAACCATTCTGGAAATGGTATAGCACTTCCTTGGAAAGCTAGAAATAGAAATACCGTATTATCCAGCAATCCCACTCCTAGGAGTATAGCCTAGAGAAATGAGTCGTCACATGAGTAGACATAGGCACACCTATGTTCATTGCAGCATTGTTCACAACAGCAAAAAGATGGAAACAACTTAGATGTCCGTCAACAGATGAGTAAATAAACGAACTATGGTACATACACACAATGGAGTACTATGCAATGATAAAGAACAATGATGAATCTGCAAAGCATCTCACAACACGGATGAATCTGGAAGGCATTATGCTGAGTGAAATAAGTCAAACACAAAAGGACAAATATTGTGTAAGACCACTACTATAAAAATTCATGGAAAGGTTTTCACAGAAAAAGAAACTATCTCTGATGGCTACGAGGGAGGGTGGGGATGGAAAAACACCAAATAGACAATAGATAGGTGATAACTTTAGTGAAGGGTAAGACAGTACACAATACTGGGGAAGCCAGCATAACTTGTACGAGACAAGATCATGGAAACTCCATAAACACATCCAGACCCCCTGAGGGACTGAATTGCTGGGCTGAGGGCTGTGGGCATCATGGTCTCAGGGAACATCTAGCTCAATTGACATAACATAGTTTATAAAGAAAATGTTGTACATTCTACTTTGTTGTGTAGCGTTTGGTGTCTTAAAAGCCTCTGAGCAGCCATCTAAGATACTCCATTGGTCTCACCCTTTTGGGAGCAAGGGAGAATGAAGAAAACTAAAGATACAAGGGAAAGATTAGTCCAA
>NW_004444084.1:6523909-6528286 GCF_000243295.1 Trichechus manatus latirostris
AGGGTTTCAGGATTGTTGATTCTCTGTTTGGCTTAGTTTTTCGGATCTTTGTTGTGGAGGGACGGCGTGGTGCTTCTGCCTAGGCCGCCATCTTGCCGGAGTCCTCCCAGCTTTCTTATTTTTGCTCTTAGTAATTTCTGTTTTTTCTCTGCTTTTTTCCTGATTAGTCAGCTTGGGGATTAGCAATTTTATTGATTTCTCAAATATTCAGCCTCTAATGTCATAGATTTTCCCATTTTATTGATCTCTACTCTGATCTTTATTATCTTCTTTCTTTCTGTAGAATTTCATTTGCTCTTTTTGTTTTGTTTGTTGTTCTTAGATACATTTGGTGCTGTAAATTTCTAAGTGGTGATTTAGTTGAATCCCCAAAACTTTGGTATGTTTTCATTTTTATTCTGTTTCAATACATTTTAAATTTTTGTTTGAATTATTTAATTTTTTAAATGTGTTGTTTGGTTTTAAAATATTTAAGAGTTTTTCATATATGTTTTGCTTATTAATTTCTAATTTCATTGTACTGTGGTCATAGAACATACTTTGTGTGACTTGAATCCTTTCAGCCTATTGAGACTCTGTCTTATGAGAAGGAATATGGTATATATTGGTATATGTTCCAAATATTGAAAATAATTAATACTCCACTTTTGATGATACTATCCTTTTCTTAACTCATATTTTCAGTTTCTTCTTTTTTACTCTAAAGAGTTCAACAATTTTATTTAAAATTGAAACTTCATAGATTACCTTTAAAAATTAATGTTTGCCATTTAAATTTTCTGCTTTTATGTTTGCCAGCTCTGTACAGGTGATTATTTTTTCCTTGTTTTGTAATTCTGGATTGTGCACTCATATTGTTGGGACTCTATTGGATGAATCATACGAGATCTTGATAGACAGTGTATATTTCCAGAGAGTACTTTTATTTGCTTCTTCCAAGTACCCTATATCTGTATAACCTTGGGAGCACTTTAAATTTTTCAGTTACTGACCATGTTGGTAGTATGAATTTGTGCCATCAAACTCAATAAGGACAAGCCTATAGTCATAAAAATCTCCTGACATAACTTTTCCCTCTGTCCCAAGCTCATGCTTATACAGACATATTTCCTTGTCATATCATCTTTTATTTTCTGAATATCTTTTCTAGTCCACTCTTTCACTAGGCATATAGATATTTAAAGTTCTGGTTATATGTGGTATCTTTAACCCCCAGTCCTTTACCTAGGTATACTCATTTATTTTAGTCATCTAGTGCTGCTGTTACAGAAATATCCCAAGTGGGTAGCTTTGACAAACAGACATTTATTCTCTCACAGTCTAGTAGGTTAGAAGTCCAAATTCAAGATGTCAGCTCCAGGGGAAGGCTTTCTCTCTCTGTTGGCTCTGAAGGAAGGTCCTTGTCATCAATCTTTCCCTGGCCTAACAGCTTCTCCACCCAGGAACCTTGAATCCAAAGGATGCACTCTCCGCCCAGTGCTGCGTTCTTGCTAGTGATGCAGGCCACACCCCAGGGAAACTCCCTTTACCTTGGATCAGGGATGTGACCTGAACAAGCTTGTTACATCCCACCCTAATCCTCTTTAACATAATCTAATCTTGCCTCATTAACCACAGGCAGAGGAAAATTACATCAACCACAAAATGGAGGACAAACACACAATACTGGAAATACTGGCCTAATTAACTTGACACATATTTTTGGGGAACACAGTTCAATCCACGACATCATTATAGGCCTCTAGATTAAAGAGATGGGCAGATAAACACTCTGTTAACATATGTAGACTGTATACTGCACATCTATACTTTGATCTCTCAAAGGTATCTTAAAATCAGTGTGCTGGTTTCAAAACTCATTATCTTCAAATGTTCCCTCCACTTAAAACACAATGATCTATCTCAGAATATGGTACCCAGATTCCCTAAAACAGAAATATTAACTTACCTATCTCTTTCTTCCCTCTTCTCTCTGCTGCTTACATTTATGCTCTTCATAAAATTTCAAAAAAAAATTTAAATCATCTAGAAATATCAAAAGTCCTTTTAATTTTCTTCATATTACTGCCATTGCTTATGTCTTACATGTTCATCTCCAACATATCCTTCACACTAGCATTAGAAATGTCATGGATTGAATTGTGTCACCCAAAAATATGTGTCAACTTGGTTAGGTCATGATTCCTAGTATTGTGTGGTTATCCTCCATTTTGTGATTGTAAGTTTATGTTAAAGAGGATTAGGGTGGGATTGTAACACCCTTACTAAGGTTGCATCCCTGATCCAACATAAAGGGAATTTCCCTGGAGTGTGGCCTGCACAATCTTTTATCTTACAAGAGATAAAAGGAAAGGGAAGCAAGCAGAGATTGAGGACATCATACCAGCAAGAAAGCAGTGCCTGGAGCAGAGCACGTCCTTTCAACCCGGGGTTCCTGTGCAGAGAAGCTCCTAGTCCAGGGGAAGATTGATGGCAAGGACCTTCCTCAAGAGACGACAGAGAGAGAAAGACTTCTGCTGGAGCTGACACCCTGAATTTGGACTTCTAGCCTTCCAGACTCTGAGAAAATAAATTTCTCTTTGTTAAAACCATCCACTTGTGGTATTTTCTATTATAGCAACACTAGATAACTAAGACAAAATGTGGTACCGAGAGAGTGGGGTGCTGCGTTAACAGATACCTAAAATGTGGAAGCAGTTTTGAAACTGCGAATGGATAGAGGACCGTCAGCAGCAGGGAACTGGCAGCAGCAGAACAAGGAGACCAGCGCAAGATGTCACTGGAGCCGACCCACAGAAGGAAAAATCTGAGTGCCTGTGTGCAGGAGGCTTCCTGGTGGAGTAGGGTGCTTCCTGGCACTTATTGGTGGAGCTCCAGAGCTTTGGAACACTTACCGCAGCAGGGCAGATGTGGGTGTGAGGCCCGAGGGCCGAGAGGCCAAGGAATAAGGAAGCAGAATCTGAAGAGACAAAGAACACAGGAAGTCGAGCTGTGTCATCTCAAAAGGTATGACCTCGACCTCTGGGGTTTCACAGGGTGAAGCCATGGCCTCTGGTGTTTCTAAGGATGGAGTCACCACTCACATGGATGAGGAGAATGGTGCACCTAAAGCCAAAGGAGCAGAGTTGCCATCCCTGTGGGCCTGGAAGGTGGAGCTGAAGCCCAGTGCCAAGGGGCTTCCACTCAGAATCCAGAGAATGTGGCCAATACCTAGAGTCTGGAGGGCGGGGCCATTTTGTAAATGGTCTCAAAGAACAGAGGATTATTTGCAAAGCCTTGAGGGCTAATGCAATGTGTTCTGCTAACTTGCCTGATGCCTGTTATCCCTTCTTTCCCTCCAGTTTCTCCGGTTTGCAGTGAAAATGTCTAGCTTGTGCCTGTTCTGCCATTGTACTTTGGAAGCAGATAACCTGTATTCTAGATTTCACAGATGAAGAAGAATTTTTGGATTTTAGACTTGGAGTTTATTTAAGACTTTTGTTATGATCTGACGGGGTGAATGTGTCTTACATGTAGCAAAGACATGAATTTTGGGGGACCAAAGGGTGGAATGTCATGGATTGAAGTGTGTCACCCAAAAATATGTGTCAACTTGGTTAAGCCATGATTCCCAGTATAGTGTGGTTATCTTCCATTTTGTGATTTTAAATTTATGTTAAAGAGGATTAGGGTGGGATTGTAACACCGTTACTAAGGTTGCATCCCTGATCCAATGTAAAGGGAGTTTCCCTGGAGTGTGGCCTGCACAATCTTTTATCTTACAAGAGATAAAAGGAAAGGGAAGCAAACAGAGAGTGGGACCTCATACCACCAAGGAAGCAGTGCCCGGAGCAGAGCGCGTCCTTTCAACTCGGGGTTCCCGTGCAGAGAAGCTCCTAGTCCAGGGGAAGATTGATGACAAGGACCTTCCTCGAGAGCCGACAGGAAAAGAAACATTTCTGCTGGAGCTGACGCCCTGAATTTGGACTTCTAGCCTGCTAGACTGTGAGAAAATAAATTTCTCTTTGTTAAAGCCATTTACTTGTGATATTTCTGTTATAGCAGCACTGGATATCTAAGACGAGAGAGATTTCTCAAATTGCAAGTGTCATCATATCATTAACGTCATTAAACTGTTGAGAGTTTTCAAATGACATTTTATCTAAAGGTAAAGCTCTTGGCAATGTTCTCTAGGCCTTCTATGATGTCGCTCTGAGTTCCCTCACCAACCATACTCATACTGCAGCTACTCGGCACATCTTACAATTTCTCAAATTTGCCATGATGTCACCCAGATACTAGCCTTCCACCAAGTATTTTTTCCTTCCTGCAACACTACTTCACCAAACTCTACTCTTTTAGGCCTTTAAATGAATATTTAGGCTTATATTTATTTAT
>NW_004444084.1:6536001-6578765 GCF_000243295.1 Trichechus manatus latirostris
ATCTCTTCATTTGATGTTCTAGGGTTTCAGGATTGTTGATTCTCTGTTTGGCTTAGTTTTTCGGATCTTTGTTGTGGAGGGACGGCGTGGTGCTTCTGCTTAGACCGCCATCTTGCCGGAGTCCTAGGCTTATATTTAAGTAGTTTACATTAATTCCTTTACTATAATGCCAATCATACTTCATAATTATTATTTCTTTACTGTCTATCTTCTATATTATGATGTAAGGTCTATAACAGCATGGAACATACCCATCCTATTTTATAATCTATTCTGTATCCCTGCCTCAATGCCTAGAATATACAGTGAAGCCTGTGAGAGCCGGAATTAGATGGGACTGTCTTGTTTTTCTGGGTCTTGCAAGTTTTCCACCTTAGACTGGGTACAGTCTTACCACTTTTCTATCACTGTTTTAGCAGAAAATAGTTGAGTTTTCTTTCTCTGACTGATTTCTGCCTTACACAGGTTCTGGCTGTCACAAGTTTTACTGTAGAAGGTACTTAATTCTTGAATTAATAAGACATAATTAATGATATACATAATCACACTTGAATTGGTAAAAGAATATAGAGGTAAGATTATTTGGGGATGTGTGTGAAGTTTTAGGAAAGACTTTATAGAGAATGTGCTTTTTCAGTTGGGTGCTGGGTGTTGAAAGATAGCCAGATTATGAAAATTAGAACATGTAACAATCTGAGGAGAGAATTTACAAAAGTATGAAGTCAAAATAATATCGTTCACATATGAGAATAAGGAAAAAAAATGTTTGGCTGGAATGTTGATGTTGTGAAAAGAAGTAGTGGGGAGTAAATTTGAAAAAGGAGATTTCCCTCTACATATTAGAGATTGTAAAATAACTAAGTAACAGTAAAGGGAATTTGTAGAAGCTAGCTTATATTTTTGGCAAGGGAGTGAAATGAATCACTATCAGTTTAATGCTCTAACAATATCACTTATGAGAATAAAAATCTTACACATATATACATAGATTAAAAAGTGGTAAAGGTTACTTTTGATTTATTTGATCCATAGAATGGTGTAAGGAACTCCTTATATCTCTATTATTCTGCTGAGGATAAATATTTACTTGTATCTCTCATCTTCCAAATTTCTGTCCAAACATAATTATGTGGACAATTAGAACATACCTCCTCTAGCTAAATAAAAGATCATATTTAGAAAAGAATCTAGTAAGCCTCCAAGTCTACAACATAATAAAGAAATTTGACATGAACTATAGAAATAACTGGCTAATTCTTCACTGTAGGAGATCTCTCCTTAGTAAGATACAGAGTCAGAAATTTCAAATTCATTGAACTGTAGTTAATACCTAATAACATTACACAGAGAAATCCAAAAAAAGGAAGTTTCTCTAGTGACTTCACTTTTCCTTGGCCAAGCAGTCTTTGGGAAAACAATTATCTTAATTAACTCAAATAATGCTTTGCAGGTGCCAGAACCTAAGGCAAGAGGGTTGCACTAGGAACACTGTGGAGGCAGCAGTGGGTATTTTAACAGAAGCTTACAGGTGTAATATGCAGAACTAGGAGGCTTGAAACACATCTTTCAAGCTAAACATTGTTGGATATCTCTACATCACAATTCCCAAAAAGTGACTTACTGTGACACCTTCCCATATGAGTTTAAAGTGTGACGTTTCTGTCTTATAATGAATTAATCCAACTTCTGAATAGTGTTTTTGTAAAGGTTTTAAAGGCATAAATGATGATGTATTTGCTTTGACAAGGTTTTTAGTAGGCACCGTTTGGATCTATTGGAAGGAGTTAAGATTTCAGATTAGAGGAATGGAGAGTAACGGTTTAAAAGTTTTTAAAAAATTAACAAATATATATTTTATAAATATTAAGTACAGTATACTGAATTAGTTCTACAGAAGTGCTAGGAAATAGGAATCAGATGTAGTTCTTTCAAAAGAGTTTACATCAAGATCAATTGAAAGGATATACAGTCATGAAGTGTGGAATATCAACAAAAATAATTTCAAGACAATGGCATATGTTATAGTGTCTGATTCATTGGAGAGATTATACACAGCCTTAAAAGTAGACATTTTAAGACTAAGAAAGAGTATAATTAACTGAATTGATATTTCTTCTATCTATGAGCTACTGCAAGTTAACTACTTTTTTAACATATTTATTTCTAGCACCATGTGAAGTGTGCTTTGTATTTTCTTTTTCTTGTGTCTTTATTTATTTTTACCTAATTTGTACTACTTGCTAAAACAGAATGGGTACTCAATATAGGAATATGCTGTGTGAATTTAAAAGAAGAGGTTGTGGACAAGTCAAATATCCTCTCCTGTGTATGTGCCCACCACCCTGTGCTTCCCACATTACCATATTGTCTTTCTAGGGAAGGTAAGATTCTTGACTTCGAGCACCATATCTATCTCTATGATGACTGCACTCTCAAAGCTGAGCATAGGAACTGACAACCGTTGGAGCTCAATTAATATTTGTTGAATGTAATACTCCAGGTATGAGTTCATAAGAACCTGAATTAGGGTAAGTAACACATGTGAGGGACTAGGCAAGTGCAATAAGTGAAATTTGATCTGAAGTGAGAAGGGAGTTGGAAGAAAGGAATTTGCCAAAGTAAATGCAGGTTATAAAATATTAAAAGTGCAAGAATGATAACATTATTAATATAAATAATCAAATAATCTATGGGCAAATGATTTTATGGCAGGCTGTTGGGAGGGTTAAAGAACTAACTTTTGGACATGTTGTTTGGAGATAATGGTGAGACATTTAAGTGGAAATCATCTAGAAGCATTTGAAAATGTGGAATTGGATTTCAGAAGAGAGGTAGGACTAAAAATACAAATTTAGGAATATTTGTTTTATTGGTTAACATATTAAGAAATGTGAAACATTTAAAGAGTAAATGGAATCTTAAAAGAGAGTGTGTAGATAGCAATATGAGTCAGAATCCACTCAGTGGTAACAGGTATATATGATGTATACAGTGAGTAGATAGCAATAAGGGGTCTGAACATTGGGGAAAGTCTCTATTGGGAGCAGAAGGAAGAAAGCAGAGGAGAAAGAAATGCTGATGTTAAAGGAATGGGACAGATGTAGGAAACAGTAGGCAGTTCTATTTGGATACTGTAGAAAATGAGGTCATTATATAAAAAGAGGGTCAGCAGGTAGAAGGATTTGGATTGAAAACTTTAAATATGATTATTCTAATCATTTTGCTGTAGGCACAAAAAGTTTAGTGTCATTATATGTGGCCTCACACTGTCAGCACTCTTGTTTTCTTCAACACCTAGGAAAAGCTGAACAGGTGAAAAAACAGAAGAGAAAAAGATATAGAGTCTACTATTCATTGAACTGAGCAAAATGATTTTGTTCTGGTTGAGTTTGGCATGGAATTTGCATTACTTTTGTCTCATTCAATCTCACATCTTTAATCTTAAAATCGATGTGGTTTGCAACCCCCTCTCCCCCCGTAGTTTTGAATGTCTTTTCCTCTTTTGTACTTGTAAGCTGCTTGATTATGAGAATTTTGTTTTTAGATAAGCCCCAGGTCCTTTAAAGGATACTATGAAGCCGCAGAGTGTTATAAAAAATGACACTGCAGTGTGTTTGAACTTGGGAGGACAAAATATTTGTCTGTAGAACTTCATTTTTAAAAAATCAAAATTAAACACTTGGAATCAACTTCCATTCAGTTCTGAGTTATGACATTAGGTCAGTATCTGCTTTACATAGAAATATTATTAAAATAATGAAAATAACTTCATACACCGTATTTCAAATAAAGCTTTTATGGTGATGGATTTTATTAGCACATCAAAATATAATATACATATGCAGTAGGTTTTGTGTCATAAACACAAACAATAAAGATGCACTTTTTATAGTTTATAGATTGGCACATACAGTAAAGTTTTCATATATAGAAAGAGTGACATAGGTCAGGTTCCCTAGGAAACAGACTCTGATTCAGAGTTTTATGTGTGGGAAGTTTTTGGGGAAGTGCTGTGGAAAACAACACCTGTGAAAAAAGAGAGGGAAGCAGGTAAGCAGGTGTAGGCAGAAGGAGAAGGTGAACTGAGGTATTATCCCACAGGGAGTGCTGGAGCTGGAATGGTGACTCAGCCATTATCCATAATTGAGTTGGAGAGAGCCAGGTCTTTGTACTCCACTTTGGCTAGTCAGTAGATAAACAGAACATTTTCTCTTCCTTTTATCTTTCTAGTCAATTGGTTACATATCCTTTATGTCTTTATGAATTTAGACAATGTAGTAGCCTAGAGTTAATGACTTATTGAAAGCCTTGTGAAAACATAAAAGTTTTGGGAAGTATAAATTCAATTTGTTATTGCACAAATTATCACACTGTCTACAGTTGGAATGTTGGGTCCCTACGCATCATACTGATTAGACATATGTTTAGTGATCATTTTTTCAACCTTAAAGTCTTTGGGTACAGCTTAGTATATTTTTGCTAATCTGGGAAACTTACTGTTTAAAAAGTATTGGAAATTTTCTTAAATCTTTGTTAACTGTAAGAGATTAATTTATACCATGGCTGAGATTATATAATGCTAAGTTTATTCATTGAAAAATGGCTTACTGACTCAATTTTCACCTGCTTTCTACTAATTTCAAGCAAAATATGTTTGGCATATGTGTTTTTGTGTATGTACATACCTCTTTTGAAATTTTGGATAGTCAGTTGAACATTAAGACAAAAAAAAAACTCTAAATATTTCCCCTTGTTTAGACAAGGTAGCTTGGTGACTTTATTTCCACTCACGAATTTTGACACTATGTTCTTTGTAGAATCTTGGGCACAAATGAATGTTTAGTTGATTATATTCTCCTGAATTATCTTTCCCATGTTAACTCAGAGCCAGTAATTTCTTCTGACCAAGAATATTGAAGACATACTAATAAGCATATGTTTTAATTGTTCCCCATCTGCCCCTTGCTGGCCCTCCCTTCTGCCCACACAACAAAATACGTTCCCATTAGATTTTGACATAAATTCAACTCAGCAAACATTTAATAATAAGTCTTTTTATTTT
Source organism: Trichechus manatus latirostris (assembly GCF_000243295.1). NCBI lineage: Eukaryota > Metazoa > Chordata > Mammalia > Sirenia > Trichechidae > Trichechus > Trichechus manatus. Next base: position 6,541,064 of record NW_004444084.1, read on the forward strand.
TAGGTGACCTACTAATAGTGAAGTAATAAAAAGTTATCCAAGATCTCATTGTATACATTAAAAATCTGTAGAAATGTCCTCAATATTAAATAAATAATAAGAATCATGAAAACACATGGACAGAGATTGATAATGAACTATAGTCTCAGAGAGGATTAATGACATATTGAAAGTCAAAGTGTTAAGTAGAGCTTCATCTAAACCTAATGCAAGGTAATCACATTATATGTGACTAGATTGTATATGATTATTTAAAGCTATGGATAATAGCAGCAGTAATTGACATAATTTATATCCTGTTCTAGAATGTTTTGTTGAATTAATATACTTGTGAGTCAATGAGAAAAAAATATTGTATTGTCAGCTGATCTACAAATGGTGACAGCAGATGGAAAGATGCATTAGAGGTGGGATAAAATTTTAGATATAAGAAAATATATGAGGATATGAATAAACCAAATGCATGCAAGAGAAAAAGGCTCCGATCTGCTTTGATGAGAAGGAGGAAAGAGTTAATATTAAGCAATGGGGAAGAGACACACATTAACACACAAACAGTCTGGGGCCAGGGAGGAAAAATTTTAGGTCAGAATAATTTATTGATTAACTGACGATAGTTTATTGATCAACTGAGATATTTTTTCTTAATTCATAAGGAAGAAAGAACTCCTATAGGCTCATGAGGAAGATACTTAATGGCCTACAGAGAAATGAGCATTAAATTGAGAATTAGAAAGTCTAGGGTTGACTCCCACTTGTAAGTCACCTATGAGCATTTTTTTTAATATGATAAATAAATCAAGTTAATATATTTGAAAGTACTTTATAAACTAAAGAAAACAGAATATAATGAATTGCCATTAATAAAATAAAAGAACATTTTATAAGAGAATTATCAAGCTACAGTGTCAAGTTTTTAGTAGAGATGGAAAAGTTTACATACAATGAAATTAACTAAGGAACACCAGTTTTAATCTAGAAAACTAGGGCTTGGACTAAGATAATGGCAGTAGGACTGCAAATTTATCAAGAAGAGCTTGTTGCATGATTTGGCAATAGTGAAAAAAGAAGTGGAAAAATCCATAAAATCTCCATGATTTGATTCTGGATAAGTACAGCAACGAGTTGGATATGTGGAAATTATAAAGAATAATTGATTTGAAACTGAGAATGAGGAATAATAGTAATAATAAAATTAATTCTGAGTTGTAGAAGAAAATTAGGCTTTCAAGTTGTCACTTATTGACATATGATATAGAAACTAAACTTTGAACTATACAGAAGATTCAAATACTTTTGATGAATTTGATGAAAATCTGATCAACTCAGCACAAAAGGTCTATTGCATTGTGATTCTGTACAGTTAATAACTATGTGTCATCTAAGAGTATAATTAGAACAACACTAGAGCCCAAAAAGAGAGAAAGAGTGAATGTGAGAGAGACGACAAGATAAACTGTATTCAATTTTTTCATTTTATTTGCTAACTTATGCCTATTCATCTTGTCCCAATTTATTTTATGTGCCAGATACATGGCTTAGCTTTGCACAGCTGTCTTTTTGAAATCACATTGAAGTTAATTTATTTTCAAGCTTTTGTTTTACATAAAGTTTCAGTAAACTTTAATGTGCAAGAGCAGTGATATTTCAAGTAGAGTTTTATACAAAAAAGTTGTTCTGTTCTCAGTTTCAATTTGTAGAAGGACAGCACCTTAATTCTTGCACTCTCTGCAGGCAGATTTATCACTGGCTCATGATTGGTATGAAATAGGTTTATGCCAATGTCTTTAGGTTGAAAGCCAACTATAATGTGTACAGAGATAGGAAAAGAAATCTCACCTTTAAAAAGTGTTTTATTATATGATCCATTTATTAGTGTTGAAAGTAGGAATTGGTATGTAATAAGCACTGTTGTTGGTAGTTGCCTTCAAGTCCATTCTGACTCATGATGACCCAATGTGTCACTAATGCTGCCAACCATTTGAATGCCTATCAAAAGTTTTATGAAAGAATATTTAACGTTTTACCTTAGAGAACTGTACTTTTTAAAACTTTTGTTATGGAAAATTTTAATATTATAAGAAAAGTAAAAAAAGAATAGGTTAGTGAACCTCCATGAAACCATCATTAAGATCATCACCTTCAGCCATTCTTTCTCCTTTATATCTCTGTCTAATCCACTTGTCTCAGATTATTTTGAAACAGATCTAACATTTCATACCATTTAATACATAAAAATTTCAGTATATATCAATAAAAACCATTTTTCCTTAAAGTGATACCCATGATGCCATTATCATACTTAAAATAACTATCATTTAATACTTAGGCGATATTCTCTAATTATCATGTAAATGTTGGATTTTTTCACAGGTTAGTTACTCATGGTTTAAATAAAGGCATAGTTTAAATATATCTTAAGTCTTTTTTAATCTGTAAGTCACTTCCACTTCTCTCTTTTTTCTTGCAATTTATTTGTTGATAGAAATTGGGTCAGTTTACTGTAAGGATGTCCCCCTTGCCTAAAGGATAAAATGAAAATGACTTAGCAGATCTATATTGTATCCATTTATCCTTTCATCCATTCATCCATATATTCATTCAGTATACATATTTTGAAATATACATGTATTGAATATGTGTGTGTATGAGTATATAGCTATTGTGTGTCAATTACTACCTTAGTGGGAATATAGAGAAAATAATGACACAACACCCCTAAGGGAAATGGTAGGTTATGTGTAGGTGATATGATGAGGTTTGCTTTTGTGAAAGCAAAATAATTATTACAGAAAAAATATTCCCAGGCTTTCTCTTCACCTTGCCAACCAAGGAAGGTTCTGTTTTTGACTTTTTTTTTTTTCTTTTTCCTGAACTGCTGAGAAAGTTTCCCTAGACAATTTTCTTTTTTGAGGAGAGTTTCGTTATTAGGTCCCTCTGTGATGCAAATAGCTAATATGCTGGGACTACTAATCACACTAATCAAAAGGTTTGAGGTTTGAGTCTGCACAGAGGTTCCTTAGAAGAAAGGCCTGTCAATCTACTTCTGAAAAATCAGCCATTGAAAACACTATGGGGCACAGCTCTACTCTGTAATTTATGGGGTCAACATGAGTTGGAACTGACTCAACAACAATTGTTTTTTTTTTTGGTTTCTGACGCAGAATCCGGAAGAATTGATAACTTGTAAAAAAGAAGAGCTCCAAAGAGCTTAGGGATAGAAACAAGTAATCTGAGTGATGTATTATAGGTTCAACACTACACTGGAAAAGCATTGAAGATTGTAGAAAGCCAGTATAGTCCGATTAATTGGAGAGCATCAAGTAAATGCTATTTTCAGTGCGGTGAAGAGAAAGTTTAGTGGGTGTAAAGGACTTATTACACTGAAAAAGTATAGGCTTAGGAATGTTAGCTGCCGTTGAAATGGCCTCTGACTTATGGTGACTTCAGGCACTACAGAACAAAATGCTGCCTGCTCCATCCCTTTGATTGGTTGCAGATCACATCATTGTGATGCATAGGGTTTTCATTGACTGATTTTCGACTGATTTTCAGAAGTAGATGAGTAGGCCTTTACAGAATGCTGTTTTAAAATTCTAGTGTAAGAGAAAAAGCAAGGTTTATGATGACAAATGGAAGGAGTAAATGTAGATTTGAATAACAAAAGTAGAAAGAAGTTGAAGATTATGGAAGATGGGCAATTCAAGGATTGTATGCTCCCATGCTGTATAAATTGTTGACCTGAGAGTAATGTCTTCTGCACTGATACATGGTCCTAAGAGATGAAGGAGACTGTAGGACAGAGATGGAAACTTTTCAAAAAAATGTGTTGAGACCAGGTGTCTGTAAATGGCCCAAATGAAGCCAAGTAGAGGGTACATAACAAATGATATCAGAGTCCAGAAGAAAAGGGCTTTGCAAATAAATTTAGGAAAACAGATTAGGAGAGGAGTGGAAAGATAAAAATAATCCCGACTGTGTTATCTTGCCTTGTTAATAAAATAGAGTTAAGGACATTAATAGAGTTCACTTAAAATAGAAATCTTGCGTCTTCATGCTAACGTCCAGATTCAATTAAGGATTACAAGAATCACTCAGTGAAGAGATTGAGGCTGTGATTAAATTTATGATGGAAGAGGCTTAAATCCTCCTTCCACAATTTAATTCTACTAGTGAGTCAATGCTTGCCCAGACAAGGACCAGTAATTTTAAATTTGCCTCCAAAACTGGCTGTCAAGAGACCAAAGAAAGAAGCAGGCAACTCCGTTGCAGTGGTGAAGGAGTTTATTAGGGAGAATTACATATGCGGCGATCCCTGGGCGTCACAGGACCAAAGCAGATCTTCCGCGCCAGCAGTGGCAGGTTGGAGATTTTATAGACGTCAGGGACAATAGTGTCTACATGCCAGAAATGTTACATAAGGCTGCCCCCCCAGGGTCACACAACAGGGGCTTGGAAAACAGCAGTGAACTAACAAAACAGCAGTGAACTAATGGAAAGCGTGAGGGCAGCTATGTTCTGCCTTGCAAAGCTTGTTTTCCCCTTCAGTCCACCCCTTGAGGCCGGCTCTTACAATCTGGTACATTCTCCCTCTTCCACAAAGTCCCTGAGGTCCCCGAGAGGAGTTGTCATATAGGGACAGACAGCATTGCTGTAGGTGGAGGCACAGTTCACACCAGCAGTATAGACAAACACAGCAGGCAATCACTATACCCAGGGAACGATCAAGACCCATCAAAATACCACGCCAACTAGAGACGAAAGAGGAAAACCAGGTGGCCACAGCAGACCAGCCATCAGGTGTGTCCAAGGCTTCTATTTGTTTCTTCATGTGGCCTAACAAATCAGTTATGTGCTGGTGATAGTCTGGTATATAGGTACAACATTCAGTCTTTACTATGGCACATGTCCTGCCTTTAGCAGCTCTTAAAATGTCCAGAGCCATTAGATTCTGAAGGACTACCTTCCTCATTTGGGTGGCTTCATCTGCAAGCTTTCTCTGTTGTCATTCAGTGCGTGATTAGTACAATTAGTGAAGACTTCAGATTTGCTCCATTATTTCTAAGGTGCTCGTGCGGAGTGGAGGGGACAAAAATAGAAGGTAATCATACTAGTGGAAAAGACTATGCCTGGTCCACCTGGCTTTCACCATGTGATAATTCAGAGGTTTTGGTATAGTTTTCTTGACAGTCTCTGCAGCATAGAATAGCCCCAAAGTGCAATGCCCTATCCAGTCATAGGGTAACCAGGGCCACAGGTAGTGGCCACACAGCCATCGGGTGCCTTTAGGAGCAAGATACACTACTGCCTTCCAGTTGGAGTGTCTATATTGCAACTAGTCAGTGGTATTAGTTATTATCATCCATTGGCAGTGGGACACAGGAGTCCAGTCTATTATGCAGGTGGAAGACTTGGAGGGAGATGACGGGGGATTTAGGGGGAGTCAGGGGAACCCATGGAGTTTTCCTTGGTTCAAAACAGATAGAAGTGGCTTTCCCTAGTACACCCTGTTCAGGTACCAACCAACCTAAACCATCCCAGAGGTGATAAACGTCCTCTTGTGGCTGCAGCCAAGAGGCATTGCAGTCTCTTACCAAGACGCAGGCGTCCGTGATAGTCTGAGTCTAGGAAAAGGTGATATTGCGCACCCCCTTTCCTGTTATGTCCCAATTAGTTAAAGAGGCTTTCATGCCCACCCACCCCATATCTCTCACAGCTGCCCAAGCGGTTTGTGTCAGGGGCTCCACATTCCAAGGCATGCCTTCGGTTCTTGAGAAAGGGAATTGTCCACAGACCCAGCAGCTGCTTTTGTTGTGGACTATGGTGAAGTTGTGAGCCCACTCTAGGAAAAGGTTGCCAGCCATGATGGGAAGAAAGCAGAGTAAGCCATACCTATTATCAGTAGGTATCAAGAGGGGTAAATCTTCCCCTTCTATTAGGATCACACTAGTGACTTCCCCTCAGGTGGTGAGTACAGTGGCTGCCTTAGGCATTTTTCCTGGCTGGGTGTACCATATGTGCTCCCCTGGGGAGGTCACCTGAGTAAAGTCACCCATTTTACCGTATGCCAGAAAAGGAGATCCACTTCCATCTCTCATAATATAGCCTTCATTCTTTTCCATGTGAAGTGTGACTGCTGAGGCCCTCCTTGCAGTATAATGGTGGGCTCCCATGTTAGGCCCATCAGTTCTTCCACCTCCAGAGGGTCAAAGTAACCAAACCACCCTGGTGGAGTGACTCACAACAGGTGCCAATAGATGATTCCACTTCCTGGCTCCAGGTTCTGAGGTGTCTGAAGGACCATGCTGTTTTGTTCTGGCAACAGTCTTGGTGGATACTTTTCTGGAGCTTGTGACATCACTCATATCATTGCTGGAGGGTCAACAGGGCTCCTAGCCTAGCATACAGGGATAAAGCCCGAGTGGGAGCCAAATTTACCAACCTCAAATCCTCAGGCAGCACCTTCGTCCACCCTGCCAGGGGAAGACTTGCCTGTAAGGGTTCACATTTGTTGTTTCAGGAGACTATTCTTCCTTTCCACCAGGCCTGCAGCCTGGGGGTTGTAGGGCAGGTGGTAATGCCATTGAACCTCATTCTCAATCACCCATTTGTGCACATCTTGACCTGTAAAGTGTGTCCCCCGGTCACTATCAACCCTTCGGGGTATCCTGCACATAACACTCAATTTTTGTAACCCCTTTATTGTAGCAGGCTGGTTCACTCATTTACACAGGAACATCCGTGTGGAGCCGGTGACAGTGTCCACACAAATGAGAGTGAACTTTGTACCTTCACTGTGGGTAGAGGCCCTATGTAATCTATCCACTAGTCCGTGACTGGCTGTGTTCCCTTATGTATCTTCCCAGGATCATGTGGCAGATGCCTTGGGCATTGGTGTGAGCACACAGGGCAGTTTTGTACAGCATCCACCAGATCACTATGCTTTACTGTTATGCCTTCTTTTTTTGGCTATTTTCCAACCAACACAGGCACTACAGTGTCCGCTTTCCTTGTGAATCCAATGGGCATCTTCCCCTTCAGGATGCACTATTCTAGCTTATGCTATAGCGTCTGCTTCTTGGTTTCCTGGAGGGGAAAAGGATGAATGGGATGCCACTTGAAAAACAGTCAGGTCAGCATCCAGGGTTTGGAGGCAATCCCAGATGTCCTGCCACAAGCCTTTCCCCCACAGGACTTCATCTTATTGTCCATTGCTCCTTATGCCATTGGCCTATCCAAATAATTAGCCCACAGTCTACCACTCATCTCATCTATCCATACACAGGATTAAGGGCTAGGGTTCATGGGTGATGACCACCCATGTGGTCCTCAATTTGGCCCATTGACTGCTTTGCCCTGAACTAGTTCCAAACCAAATGGTTATCAGTGCACAGTCACTGCCATCTGCAGTGGTTGCATACCTAGGCTAGAGCCATCTGTATACCAGGCGTCTGCTGGCAACAGGCCTTCCCCTCTCTTGGAGGAGAGGGGAGGTGACTCCAGTGGCAAGCTAGCTTATGCAGGGGCCTCATCTGGATATGTCACTGGACCAAGTACAGCCTGTAGCTCTTGGGACAACAAACTGGCAGAAAGGGCACCCCGCTGTTGCAGGTATGCGTGCCATTTGGTCGTCATAGCTGTCTGAGTGATAGCTGATGATGGCTTGGAAAACAGCCTGTTGATCTACCCATTTACGGGCAAAGTTGTGTGAAGGGTTACAGCTCCTGCCCGTTAATGCCTCTTCCTGGAGGAGAGCATCAGTGGCCACTAACAATTGTTTCTTCATGGGACTATATTGATTTTCTGCCCCCCTTCACTGTTGGGACCAAAAACCTAGGGGGACTTTAGTTACATCCCGGTCTTGCCACAAGGCCCAGCCAAAGCCACCCTCAGTGCTGCTCACGTCTAACCGGAAGGGTAACACTTCCCGTATCATGCCCAGTGCTTTCACTTGTGCAACCAATACCTTTTCTTGCTGCTGTTCATTACTCCAATCCCAAGAAGCACCCCTTTTTACCAGTCTATAGAGTTGTCTCAAACACTGGGCCAGGTGGGGAATGAATACTCTCCAATACCCCGAAGGCCTGCACTTCCTCCGGCATCCAAAGGGTGGGGTAAGCTTGCATCTTACTGTCTATGGCTTCAGGCAACACATGGATCTTACCCGACCAGACAACTCCTAGAAATTTTACCCACATTCCCGGCCCCTACACCTTGTGGGGATTTACGGCCCATCATCTCCCCTGTAGATGAATGATTAGGGTGTCTAGACAATCCTTTAAAAGAGAAATATCTTCAGCAGTTAACATGACATCATCAGTGTAATGAAACCAACAAATAGTAGTGGGGAAGGGGAAAAGAGTCAGATCTCTAACCACTATACCATGGCAAATAGTGGGACTATGTAGATCTCCTTGGGGTAGCACTTGGAATGTCCATTTTCGTCCCTCCCAGGTAAAGGCAAACTGGTCTTGGGTGGACTGGGCTAGAATGATACTAAAAAATGCACTGGCCACATCTAACACAGCATGATAGGTGCCCAGGTCTCTACTAAGTGTTTCTATCGAGGAAGTTATGTTTGAGACTGCAGCATGTATAGGAGGGATCACCTCGTTCAGTTCCGTATAGTCCACAGTCATACATCAGGACTCATCGGGTTTCTTCACAGGCCACACAGGGCTGTTAAAGCACTGTCAGATTCCGAGATGATATCTACTCTTTTTAATTCCAAAATAAAAACCAACCCTGTTGCCATCGAGTTGATTCTGACTCATAGCAACCCTATAGGACAGAGTAGAACTGCCCCATAGGATTTCCAAGGAGTGGCTGGTAGATTCCAATTGCCTACATTTTGGTTAACAACTGAGCTCTTAACCAGTGTGTGACCAGGGCTCCATAATTCCAAAATAGTTTCACTAATTTCCTTACGTCCTTCAGGCAACTTATATTGCTTGATGTCTACCACTCTTTGTGGTGGGGGTAGGGTCACTGGTTCCCATGCTGCATTCCCCCCAAGGACTGCCTTTACCATCTCACTTGGAAGCAGAATTCTCCCACAGACATGGCCAAAGTCAGTACCATAAGGACATCCACACCTAGAATGTATTCTGGTATGGGGGAAATATAAACTTGATACGGTTTAGGGGGAGAGTGTCGTACTTACAGGGTCAGAAATAACCTGGATGGACTTTCCCCAATACCCATCAATTGCCAATGAGGGTTCCTTGAAAACACTCAGGGTTTCCAAAGATAAGGGTGCACTCTGCCCTGGCATCAACCAGAGCTAGCACCTGCTGCTTGTTTGTTCTTGACCAGTGTATTGTGACCTCTACATGGGGCCTTATCCCCCTGCAGGGCCCAAACCTGTTAGTGACCTCAACCTCACCTCTAGTCCGTAGGGATGGGGGGGTCCACCCATTGGCAAGGGACACTTACTCGAGAGGGGCAGTAGGACCCAGAGGGCGATATTGTTGCTATGGCTTCAGATTCTTCCAAAGGCTAACCAAAACTGCATTTGGTTGCTTGTCCATTTAATCCACTGCTATTCAGGCAGCCACTAATTCCACCTGCATCCGGGTCACTTTCAGGTCACTTTCAAGGGGTCCTTGGACTGCTGTCTCACAGGTCTCTCAGTCTTTCTTTTTTCCCACTGCTCGCAGCCGCTTCTCTCTGGCCTTCTCAGTTTCACCCAAATCAGCTACAGCTTGTCCCACCTAGTACACCATCTGGCCCACGAAGGGACTAACAATAGTCCCCAGTGTGCTGTGCCAGGAGGGCGGAGCTGCCTGCAGGATTCTTGCTTTCATTCCTGCAGTAAAAAGTTTATTATGTGGCCCCTGGAAGTGCTCTGCATAAATGACGTGGTGCATACCTAACTCCCTAATTAATTGCTGTAACTCCTCTGCGGAAGACCATTTCCCGACCATGCTGAGACTATCCCCCTCATTCAACCACCTCGTTTTCAACACAAGGTGATCCAATCTGTGAGGGCATGTATGTCCTCTGTGTTCTGAGCTGCTTGTAAACGCTGCCCTGCTGGAGGGCAGGTTGGGTGGTTATACTGCTCATTTTCTCCTTCTCCGCTCCATTTAAAGAGACAATCGTCTCCCCTGATATCCCACAGATGTAGTAACCAAGCTAATAGTTTCCTTCCCTTCCTGCTGGAATTTCCCACACAACTCAATCAGCTCAGTGGGGGTATATTACCACATTTTCATGGAACTAGCTGGTGGAATTTCTTGTCTGGGGTCATCAGGTTCCCGGGTAGTTTCATTTTACGAGTAATGAGTGGCCGGGCCCTGAGAGGCCGCTCTGCACAGTCAGTCTCCTCCTCCACTCCCACTCCCACATCTGGTTCACTGCTCTATCTGCTCTCCCACAGATTCCACGTTTTCACGTTCTAGTCACCCCTCATCAACACTGCCCTAATCCTTGCCTTTGGCATTTTCCTCCCCCTTATCTTTATAAACCTACACGCGAGTGTCTTTAATTGCTCGTCTTGCTCTCCAACATGGCTGCTTAATAGGTTAGTCACTGCCACACACGAGGGGTGCACATCTGTTTCCAACTGCAGCTCTTCCTACAGGATTCTTACGCTTCAGAAGCTAGTTGGGCATTGGTAGCCAGCCAAACTGCCTACAGCAGTGGCCATCCTCCAGCTGCTACTGCTCGCCTAGCTTCCTTTCCACACTTATGAAGGCATGCAGCTTCCCACAACTGTGCTATGCCACTTGGTATTTTTGGGGTGTCCCTGTACTCATGTGGCAGTCCTCACCAAGCATGCAGGCCAGACCTCACCACAAAGTGGTTGCTGGCCAACCCAGGATTTCCCCTGCAAATGCCTCACTCCCACTCATCATTTCCTCAGTCTGCAGGTTGGCTTGCCAATTATCCACGCATGGACTAGTGACTTGAAATTTGCCTCCAGAATTGAAGGGTGTGAGAGACTGAAGAAAGAGGCGGGCAACTCCAGTGTGGTGGTGAAGTAGTTTGTTAGGGAGACTTACACAATAGGCAATCCCTGGCGGATGGAGGACAAGAACAGATCTCTGCACTCAGCAGTAGCAAACAGAGGTTTCATAGGGTCAGGGACAATAGTGACTACTTGCCAGGGATGTTACATAAGGCAAGATCACATAACAGAGGCTTGAAAACAGCAGTGAGCTAAAGGAAAGCATGAGGGCAGCCATGTTCAGCCTCTTTTCCCTTTTATGGCTGTGAACCCTTCACTAGGGCATTGGTTTGCCACTTTGGCTGCACGTTGGAATCATCTGATGATGGTCACCTGATGGTGATTTTCATTCTCAATTTTTGCTTTAAGTTTTCTATTTAACAGTCTAGATTTTCAGAAACATTACAGTAATATGTAAGCTCCTTATGACCAATTTGCATCCTCAGAGCCTAGCATCAGCCTAGAATATAATAATTATTAAATAAATGTTTGTTTTTGAAATAATTGTGGAGACATAACCTAGTTGAAACCACAAACCTAATGTGTCCTCAGTAAATAATGGTTACCATCTTTAATGAGATTGTTATTTTCTCCTTTGGATTATGCTGGGTTGATTTAAGGACGATTTCTTTCACTCTTTCAATGTATACTTTTAAAATACTGTACTGAACAATGTTCTTTAGTAGTTTTTGCCTAGAGCTAAAAGATTGTTTCCAGCTCCCAATTTCAAATTTTAAAAGATGTATATTAAATGAAACTGAAGTTGCCAGAAAAAAAAAATTTGTTTGTGGAACTTCAAACCAGAATCTAAATTATAGAGTCTCAATATAGATATTGCTTACCTGAGTAATCTTGATATAATTATTTTCCAGATTCTACAAGATATGAAACTTATATGTTTTATAAAATCTGGAGTCTAGTGAATTTTAGGTTAAAACATAACAGACATTTAGCAAAATCTATTAAGAACATTGATTTTAGAGTCAGACAAAACTAAGTTTAAATTCAACTATGTCACTTTTGAGGTGAAAAGTATTTATCATATCTGAGTCTTTGTTCTCCACTTGTAAAATGACAATATGAATACATTTCATATGATTGTTATAAACAATAAATCACATAAATATATGCAAAATAAAATTGTATTTTGCTCAGTATTTGTTAAATGTTCAATATTAAATATGTATTTAAAGTTTAAAAAAAAAAAGCCAAGCTATAAGGGTCATCAAAATAGAATTAGAGAAATGTTTCCAAAATGTGATTTATTAACTCAAAAAATATTTATAAAGTATTTAATCACAATGCCCTAATCTCATGAAGCTAAGCCCAAGTGGAAAAGACAGAAAATAATCAAGTAATCATATATAACCAATCCCAAAACTAAACCCATTGCTGTTTAGTCAATTCTGACTCATAGAGACCCTGTACAACTGCACCACAGTTTTTCCAAGGAGCAGCTGGGCTCCAATCATACGTACATACATATGTATAATTATAAACCTAAGGAAAGTACTATAAAGGAAAAGATTTCTATAATAGAAGATAACAAAAGAACCTGTGGATGGATCAGAACTGTTCTCTGAGGAGATGATGCTTGAATTGAAATCTGAAGGATGAATCAGAATTGTAATCTGAGTGTATGTGTGTGTAATTTTATTTAATGAAAGCTTTCCTAAAAGAACAGGAGATCCTTGTTTTCTGCAAAATCACTCTTCAAAATCTACACATTAAAAAAAAATTGAGAATGCTGAGTTTGAAGATTCCTTATCTAAGTAATTTCCATCCTAGCAAAAAAGGAGGGAGAATAATCAAGGACATGGAACCTTGACTTGCAAATTAACAGGAACCAAAATCTAAATACCAGGCCAGATTTACAACTCTAAACCTATATGGTTTAAAGTAGAATTCTATGTCCATCATAATGTGTGCCTGGCCATCGTATTCATCTAATCTTCAAACAAGTTTTCAAAACAATTTATTTAATTTCTTACATTATTTGACTTCAAAGAAACCTATATTTTTAAGCAGAAGAAAACTAATTTAAATTTTATTTCAGTGTGACTAAACTGAAAAGAAGTCGTTTAGGAAAATCACTTTTTTTTTTTTTAACTTTATTGTTAACTGAGAGTACATGGATTCTGTAGAGAAAGATTGTCTGATACGTATTAGATATTATTTCTGAGACAACTTTTAATGATATTAATTGATATTAAGATTTCAAATAAATAAAGATGTAGGTAAAGGGTCATTTCCTTCATCACCAAATTGCAGCCATCGTTGGGAGAACATGTGGCAGCTGCTTATCAGCTCTGCAGCCTGGAAACTACATGAAAAATTTGGCAGGTAGAATGCAATTACCTAAACTGGAACTTGTCCAGCTCTAGAAGCAAATACCCCCTACTCTTACAAAGATTACTTTCAAATCTTTAATGTTCAGAGAAAGGTTAGTGACCTCACTTTTTTGGTCTTGTTCAGAATATTATCTAGCTTAATCACATCAGAAGAAAATTAAAATTAGTCTTCTTCTGCCTAGAAAAACAAATCTAATAATATTTGCTATTTCACTGTTGAAGTATACTCACGTAATAAAAAAAGAAATTATTTTGGGTTTAAAAAAAATATTGAGCATATCTATCTATATGTATGTATAGTTGTCATGGGTTGAATTGTGTCCCCAAAAAAATATATGTATCACTTTCGCTATGCCATGATTTCTAGTATTGTGTGATTGTGCACCATTTTATCATCTGATGTGATTTTCCTATGTGTTGTAAATCCTACTTCTATGATGTCAATGAGATGGATTAGCGGCAGTTATATTGATGAGATCTACAAGATTAGATTGTGTCTTAAGCCAATCTCTTTTGAGATATAAAAGGAGCAAGCAGAGAGACATGGTAGACCTCATACCACCAAGAAAGCAGGGTCTAGAGCAAAATGCATCCTTTGGACTCAGGGTTCCTGTGCGGAGAAGCTCCTAGTCCAGGGGAAGATTGATGACAAGGACCTTCCTCCAGAGCCAGCAGAGAAAGTCTTCCCCCAGAGATGACTCCCTGAATTTGGACTTCTAGCCTACTAGACTGTAAGAGAATAAACTTCTGTTTTTTAAAGCCATCTACTTGTGGTATTTCTGTTACAGCTACTCTAGATGACTAAAACAATAGTTTATATATATATGATGATATATATATATAATGTATATGATTTATATGATGAATTACTAAGAGAATTTCCTTTTTTTTTTTCGGTTTGTAATATAAGCTATTCAAATAAAGGCAATGCCCTCAACGAATATATTTATTCACCAGTGATGAATGTAAAAACTAGGTGTCAAAATCATATATATTTCTTTTATAGTGGGATATTACTTTGCCTTGGTATTCATGGCTTTATAGACTATGTCACTTCACAATAAATTCTCTCCAATTTTGCAATAATTATCATATTAATCCTAATTCAGGAAATAAATATCTGAGGTCTGGATTGTAAAAGGACACAGATCTTGGTTTTAATCCAGCTTCTACCACAGTGAGATTAGGGCAGATATCTCAGATTTCACTTCTATTGCGCCATGCCACTACCCATAAAATCTCTCAGACTTTCTCATTTTATGTACTTACTCCACTGTTTTCTTGTTCAAAATTTGATAATTTGCATATTTCCAAGTGTAGTCAATTAATGTTGTTGGTTTAGTTTGAATTCCTGGGCAACAGTAAATAAATATTTGTGTTTGACAAATTTCTAAATTCATCTAAAGAGTTACAACAGTTAAGAATTTCATACAGATATCGGACTACAGATGTACGCAAAATCCAGTTATCCTCTTTTTTTTCCTTTCTTTTTCTTTGCTGTTACACAATATCTCATTTGTCTGACCGCATCTCTTTTAGATTTCTTCGGAGATTGTCTTGTCCATCTTTCTGAACTTCCTTCTACGCGCATTTAAAATTATGTTTCACCTGATATACAACTTGTAGTTTCACAATGCAAATTTCATTTTGTTTTTCTCTGCTCGTATTTCTTTCTTTAGACTTAACATCATATTCTTGTCCTTGTCAATATTCTCAATTCTTCTCATTTAATATCATCTAAAAGTTGGGATAGGCTTTTTATTCATATACCAGTTCATTATGGAAAGTTGAAACTAAGTTCAAATTTAGTATTACCTCATCAACAATTTCATGAAGTTTCCTAAATTGACTTTATTTTCAGGGATTATTATTTTTTGTTTGTGTTTTGATTCCACCTTGATTATAAATAGCTAGTGGTATCTCTAAATGTAGTGGGTATGAAGTCGATGTTATCTTAACATCTGAAATGACTGTTACTCTTTTTGCTCATAGTAAGTGTATTACAATGAAAAAGCTATCAGAGTGGATGGAATGATATTTACTCTGTTTTAATCTAGTCTGCTTTTGTATCTGATACCCTTGTCCTATTCCTTTGTTTTTCTATTTCTTAATGACTGCATCATACCGACTGCTTTTGTTCCTTCTAAAAATAGAAACTGATTGCAGTTTTATGTTTTCTCAACTTTATGCTTCTTTCTCAGTTTTCAGTTTTTTTTTCAAAATAACCTCAAGTGGCCCAGAGTGTTTACCTGTTCCCTTAATATCCTAGGATTCTTGTCATCTGGACCTGCTGATTTACATGTTCAAATTTTTCAAGTATTCCCTTATCTTTTTTTGTTAATAGCTATTTTGCAAGGTCTTCATTACCCTCTAATTGTTTAATTTTTTTCTTGTTATTGTCATAAAATTAAACAGGTGTAAGGTAATCACTATTTTTATAATAACTTCATTAATTGTAAACAACATTTTGTTTTTAAGTGAGGACCTTTGAACAATGAAGACAGGACTTGAACTTCTCTCTAATTCAGAAAATTATAAAAAAAAAAAAAAATAGCCAGATGACTTTGAAATGAAGATTTTGATTTTGTACAATATGGAAATGCATTATATGCAAATAAATATCACCTTATCATGGTATTTTTGTCTAAACATCTGAATTAGTGTAATTTAAAGATATTCCAAATTACCTGTTACATTCCTACAGAGACTGATGAAGATGCTGTGTCTTCATTAGAAGAAATTGTTATAATGAGGAGTAGTTAAAGGGGCTTTATGTTTATGAACAATCAATAGGTCAGTGATTTATTATTAATTGTTTGCTATATGCCAGGCTTTCTGCTAGTCAGTCAAGGTATGCGTTGAAGAAGACAGACACTGTTTTTCATGTAGTTTTCATATAGCTTTCATTCTATTGGACAAGATAGACAATTAACAAGTAATAAAATGACAACATGAAGTTACTTCTAAATTTTTAAGAGGCATTATTAGACAGGTGTTGCATGAGCAGAATAATGTTAAAAAAGAGTGACTTGTTTGTGACAGAATTCTTTTAGATAGGATGTGAAGGAAGTCCTTTCTGGAAAAATGATACTTGCCATGAGATTGTAATGGATAAAAGGAGGTTTTGAGATGATGGGAAGATGTTGAATTTTCCTCAAACAGGAAAGAGCTTGAGGTGTTTCAGGAACAAAAGGGATGTTGGTAAAGATGAAGTTTACAGTGATTGAAACAAAGTTTGGAAAAATAGGCAGATACTGGATCATCCATCTTAATTTATATTTTAAGGCTTTTTTAACTGCTCTATAGAACACGAATACTAGGGGGCAATAATTATAGGTAGGAAAACAAATTAGCAAATGATGAGTGTAGTCCAGAGGAAAACTTACCGTTGCTTGAACTAGGGTGAAAGACACATGGATATGAGTAAAATCGGCAATTCTCTCTGATGAATTAGATTTTAGTATATTAAGGTAAAGTAAGGAATAAGAAAAATATCAGAGTTTTTGTTGTTGTTGTTTGCTTGTATTATTTTTTTGCCTTGAGCAAATAAGTAAATGGTATCACCTTTTTAAAATTTTTATTTTTATAATGAGTAATTTGTAATGGATCAAGATTTCCAGAGTTCCAATTTGTCTGTGTTTAATTTGAGATGCCTGTAATACATTCAAATTGCTCTGAAGCTTGAAAAGCAATCTGGAATAAAGATGTGAGTCTTCAACATGTAGCTTTTACTCTCAATCATGAAACTGAATAATCCACCTAAGGCAGAATTTTAGTAAATGATGTACGGACATTGATAAAAATTCAAGGATATATGTGGATGGAAAAAACATTGCATCTTAAATTTTACTAACTCTAACAGATAACTGCTATTTTCTTTAATTATCAGTGAAGTAAAACAAAATAACAAATAGAATTACCAATAGAAACCACGATAAAATATTTCAGTCATAGCTGATATCTCAAAATGTGGTTTACATTCAATTCTATTTCAAATTTATGGTAGATAGTGGGCATGCCACTAGGTATTCCTATTTATAATGTAAATAAAGAAGCACATATTTTACTTTATCATAAGCCTTTAGAAAGGTATTTTGATGCCTGGTTTCCTTTATAATCATATATATTTCATTTTATGGTTTAAAATAATATTCTAAGATTAGGTTTGTGGGTTTTACTACACTCCCAAGAGGTCCATAGCACAAAAAATAATCTTAAGAGACCTTGAAATGAGAGATGGTAGAAGCCAGGAGGCAAACCAACACTGAGGAGTCACCCAGAAGGAAAGAAGCCAACAGACGAGATGGAGAATGATTAGCCAGTGAGGCAGAAAAGCAATCAGAAATGCCAGGCATCATTAAGACGAGTAATCAAAGAAAAAAGAGTCTGTATTATTTTCTTTATGAATGCATAGTCTGTTCATTTATATATTGACATTTATTGTGGAATAAAGATCGTGGTAAGCCTTTGGGATTCAAAAATGACTAGTGCATGGTGCTTGACTCCTGATTACTGATAGTCTGTCCTTTTTTGACTTTAAATATACCCCTACTTATACTGGCTGGAGTCCCTAGGTGGTGCGAATGGTTAAAGTGCTTGACTGCTAACCAAAAAGTTGGAAGCAGCCAGAGGTGCTTTGAAGAAAGGCCTGGCACACATAGGCTTACCATGAGTCTGAAGAGACAGCAACTAGTTTACACTGGCTTGAAAACTCATTACAAGTAACCTTGACAATTGTAGCAGTGTTACTACCGGTTATCATTGCTTTCTCAATAGCTGGGGACACACTTGCCTAGCTTTTTTTCCTTTATTCCTTCCCTCTCTCTGTCTACTGCTCCTGCCTTATTTCCCCTTCCTTCCTCCCTTCCTCTTCTATCTGTCCTTCTCTCTGTCTTGCTTTGGTTTTTAAAGGTGAGAGCATAATGCTAACCATAAGGGAGTGATTAAAAAAGTTTGAATATTATTGGGTTTTGAGAAAAAATGAGGTTTTTTATCTTTTCTTTTCCCTCATAAGTCCATCAAACCACAGCCATGGGAGTAACAGACTCCAAGTCCTCATATTTTTTTACTGTACAGCCATTTTCTGATTGAGTTAATGGAGACTTTAGAGTGATGGCTTGTCAGGTGAGCATATTCCTGCTGTGTGTCAAGTCATTTTTCTTCTCTAAAAATGCTATGGATTAGTCAAGCAGTTTCATTTGTAGAATCAGTGAGAAGAGGAATGGTGATAATTTGGATTCATATGAAGGAAAAAGGATATAAATATTTAGTGTAGCAGACTGTGAAACTCCCCCCAAAAAAGACAAATATTGTGAACATGAACCAGATTAAAGCTGAAAATAAATTAACTTCAGCCATTTTAAATAAAACGACTATATATTTTTTTAATGGATTTTTTAACATGGCATCTATTCTCTCTGTGTCATATGTTTTCTATAGTCCCATGCCTTACCTCATATTCTTCACTGGGGGATTCTTTTGAGAGTAGGGCTGAGGTTTAAAAAGTATAAATGATTATCTCATCTCAAGGACATCATTTGTGGAAAAGTCCCCTGAAGATATCTGAAAATACAATTTGAAGTTTATGTTTTTGTGAATTTAATCCAAGATATAAATTTGCATTATTATGCAACTTAAAGTAAGTCTTTAATTAAAGCTAGTGTTCCAAGTATTAATACAAATCTAGGTAACTGAAGAGTTAATACGGATAAATCCGCGTGTAATAATTAAAAGTGTCACTGCTCTCCTACCCTTGCCACCCTCACAAAGCCAGCCCCAAATACCCCTAAGCTTTTAACTACCTTGGGAACTGTCAAGATATATTGTTCTCTATGCACTTCTCATTGTCCCTCATGATGAATAAAGGACATAACCTGCCTCTGTCTTTCCAGGCTGCTTTCTAATACCTTATTAAATCTCCAAAGCTACTTTAATAAATAAAAGTTAAAAAAAAAATCAATAAACCAAAAACTCCCTTGAAAATTGGGAACTAATTTTAATTTCATGCAGGCCCTAATCCAAAACATAGATCAAGGCCCATATTTGTATTATCTGCAACTCACTAACATGACATCTGATATCTACCTGGCAACAAAAATGAGCGGCAGAATCCCAGAAATTCCATCAACAGCATTTTTTCCATTATATAATGAGGTAGTCATAATAACTGACAGACGCTGAGTAATAGCTTTAAAGATCGATACTGATTATCTGTCTCCTAAATCCAATTTTTTACACAGTTTGCTGATTTCATGACTGAATCTCTATAAAGTATGAGTCATTCTCCAATTTATTCATTTAACAAATATTAAAACCTACTATGGTCCAGTGCCAGAGACTAATGGAGTATAAGACAGACATAATACACCTGTTGTTGTTGTTGTTAGGTGCCATCATAGCAACCAAGAGACAACATAGGTTTTAAGGCAAAAAGCCTTATGTACAACAGAACAAAACACTGTCTTGTCCAGCACCATCTTTACAACCATTGCTATGTTTGAGCCCATTGTTGCAACAACTGTATCAATCCATCTCATTAAGGGTCTTCCTCTTTTCTGCTGACCCTCTAATTTACCAAGCATGATGGCCTTCTCTAGGGACTGGTGCCTCCTGATAACATGTCCAAAGTACTTGAGACAATGTCTCACCATCTTTACTTCTAAGGAGCCTTCTGGCTGTACTTCTTCCATGACTGATTTTTTCATTCTTCTGGCACTCCATGATATATTCAATATTCTTCATCAACACCATAATTCAAAAGCATCAATTCTTCTTTGGTCTTCTTTATTCATTGTCCAGCTTTCACATGCATATGAGGCGATTGAAAACACCATGGCTTAGGTCAGGCACACCTTAGTCCTCAAAGTGACATCTTTGCTTTTTAACACTTTAAAGAGGTCTTTTGCAGCAGATTTTCCCAATGCAATACGTCATTTGATTTCTTGACTGCTGCTTTCATGGGCGTTGATTGTAGATCTAAGTAAAACGAAATCTTTGACAACTGCAATATTTTCTCCATTTATGTTGATATGTTGCTTATTGGTCCAGTTATGAGAATTTTTGTTTTCTTTATGTTGAGATGTAATACATACTGAAGGCTGTATTCTTTGATCTTCATCAGTGTGTGTTTCAAATATTCTACTTCAGCAAACAAGGTCATGTCATCTGCATATCACAGGTTGTTAATGACTCTTCCTCCAATCCTGGTGCCATGTTCTTCTTCATATAGTCCAGCTCTTAAACTATTTGCTTAGCATACAGATTGAATATGTGTGGTGAACGGATACAACCCTTTCTTGACTTTAAACCACGCAGTATCCCCTTGTTCTGTTGGAACGACTGCCTCTTGGTCTATGTACAGGTTACACATGAGCACAATTAGATGCTCTGGAATTCCCATTCTTTGCAATGTTATCAATAATTTGTTATGATCCACACAGGTAAATGCCTTTCATAGTCAGTAAAACACCAGTAAACACTTACTCCTCACTCTTCTACTATCTCATTATCTAACACTTCACATTTCTGACAATAGTAAAAATCTACCCTGAGACTATTTTGCACATTAACAACATACATCTGGCAGTAATGATCACTGAGGTGCAAGGCGAGAGTGACACAGGCTGTGATGATTAAGGTTATGTGTCTAGTTATCCATGGCATGATTCTCAGCGTTTGGCAGTTATGTAATGATGTAATTTGGCAGCTATGTAATAATGTAGTCATCCTCCATTTTGTGTTCTCATGTGGTCATCCTCCATTTTCACATAACACTGATTTTTACTAATGACTTGGTCTTTGGAACCTGATCTTGTCGATAAGTGAGGAGTGCATGTACTGTATATGTGCATTGAATCTAAAGAGGAAAATAGTCATCAAATCAATAGTGAGAATCTGTTTGAGGTTTCAGAGAAGAAAGTGCAAAGTACTATGAATCTGTGTATGAGTACTTAGTCTGGAAGCCATGTGTCTTAGTTATCCAGTGCTGCTTTAACAAGAATAACACAAGTGGATGGCTTTTAACAAAAAGAAGTTTATTCTCTAACAGTCCAGGAGGCTAGAAGTCCGAATTCAGGGTGCCAGCTCCAGGAGAAGGCTTTCTTTCTCTGTCAGCTTGGAGGAAGGTCCTTAACAACCATCTTCCGCTGGTCTAGAAGGTTCTCTGTGCAGAAACCTTGGGTCCAAAGGACACACTCTGCTCCTGGTGCTTCTTCTTGGTGGTATTGAGGTCCCCTGTCTCTCTGCTTGCTTCTCTTTTATATCTTAAAACAGATTGGCTTAATTCACAATCCAATCTTGTAGATCGGGTCCTGCCTCATTAACACAACTGTCACTAATCCCACCTCATCAACATCATAGAGATAAGATTTACAACACACAGGAAAATCACATCAGATGACTAAACAGTGAACAATCACACAATACTGAGAATCAAAGCCTAGCCAAATTCACACACATTTTTGGGGAACACAATTCAATCTGTGACACCATGGAAATCACAGGATCTTTTTGCTTGGTGTAAGAAGGTAGATAAACACAATAGCCAAGGTTTTCAGACTTATGGTGTGTTACTTTCCTAGCATCTCCTGAGTGTTTTAGACATGGCAACCAACAGTCACATGAAAATAAACATATAGTCTTATTTAGATGTCCTCATTTAATGAATGACCTTAGTTACATCATGCAGTCATGCTCCAGGAATCTGATATCCTTAGGAGGTCTAAAGCTGTCCTCTGAGACATTGATGTATTATATAGCTTAAGAACCATAGATTCTTGAGTTGAAACCCCTGCTTGTATAGACACCAGCTATGAGAACTTCAACAAATTATTAAACTTACTTGTCCTTTAGGCTTTTCATCCATAAAACACAGATAACAATACCTATTTCACAAGTGCTTAAATGACTATTAAAGACAATATATGTAAAGGGTCTAGCACAGCACTTGGAATGTGGGAGATGTTCAGCATACATGTTTGTTTTTTTTCTACTTCCTGTTCTTTATCTTGCATCACTTCTGCATATTCAAAGAAGTAATCTTCTTTCTTTTTTTTTCACTATTCTGTTCTTAAGGATGTCGGGCAGCTAGAAAAATTAGAAGATTAATTGCAATTTATTAATTGATATTCAGTGAATTTTTTGTGTTCATTGTAGAGACCAATATTTTGCTAGCAGTTGAATTTCAGCTAGTATAACTCTTGGAATTATCTTCATCTCACTTCTTAAAAATGCAATCTTTTATAATGTCATGAATCAGGACAGAATAAGTGATGCATAATTATAGGAAACAGACAAAATAAGTATCATTCCACATTTAAAGTAAATGCAAATCTTCTGACACTTTTTTTCTACTATTATTACATTTTACTCTAATTTCAAATCTTGGCTCTCTTTTTTTATCATAGATATATTACACAGAATACCCAGCAATAAACATGGGTAATATATAGATTATATGTGCCTCACAAAATATCAAGAAAAAGCATAGTAGTGTACCTGCTTTTATTTCTGTAGAATTAACCTATATTTCTAGGTATACATCTGTAATAATTTAATTTTTTAAGTAACAGTAAGCAATAAAAGAACCTAAGAAAGAAAGAAAATAGCACATGATATGTCACCACTCGGATACAAGTCTTAACATGTTATTGGCCACCCTTTCACATTATGTCTCCATGCATACACACATAGACACATAAAGCAATTTTATTACTGGCAAATTTCTTTAAAAATGAGAATCAATATTCCTCACCCTCTTCCTTTTGTCTGCCACCTTTCTAAAGTATATTATTAATAAATAGCCTTCCACAATTACCCATCCAGTATATGCATTACACACGCACACATACATTGGCAGTAAAAATGTGAGAGCAAAGAAGTCTTAGGAACCTGCATGAATTTGATATAACTGAAGCTCAGGCTGGGACAAAATGGCTAAAAGCATGACATGGGAGCGAAATAAATACATTGCTACCTTTCCAGCTAAATGTAAATAATTTAAACACACATACTCTGCTGTTTCCTGCCCCCTCCCCCCAGGATAGGAGGGTGGTAAAAATGGTAAAGTGATAAAGTAAAAAGAAAAATGTGTATCTATCTGTGTGGGTAGCAATAAATAAACATGTCCTATAGGGTGGCTATGAGTCAGAATCCACTCCATGGCAATGGGCCTGTCTTTTTTTTTTTTTTTTTAATCCAGCTATCTAATACTCAAGTACAAATAAAACAGAAAGGAAAGAATATAAACAGAATATGAAAGATGGAAAATCGAAGGGTTGGGAATAACAGATTGAAACCTCAGAAAAAGATGAAACATATGCAAGCAATGAAGGAAGCCTAAGAGCCAGCTCATTCCTGCTATAAGACTTCAAACAGCTTTAGTAATTTGAGGAATCTACAATCTCTGAAAGTAGGAGAGACAAACATAGGAAGAGTATTTGAAAGTCTGTATAAAAAGCAGTAGAATCCAGAAAGATTCCTCCCCAGCCCGTGAGCCTAGCTAGCTCTTCCTCGCCATCCTGGAAGAAACTAGCAGTTTATACTCCAGAGAGAAAGAATGAGAGAGAGAAATAAGAAATGAGAGAAAGAACAAGTGAAAGATGTGGGTGGGGTTGCTGTAAGGGACCAGGTACAACTCATGGCATTGTAAGCACCTGGAAAGAAGGGATTGACTAGATGTGTACAAGCCAAAGAATTTAATTTTAGCCTGTGACCCTCCACTTTCCCCTTTCAACTTCACAAATCACTATCAACAAATAATAATGTGAGATGCCTCCAAAGATTATCAGAATTTTTGTATATTTGAAATACCTTGTATACTCCTTAAAAACAAGTTTTCTCTGCTGAATTCATTCAGCCTACGTGTACTGACCACCTATGAAGGCAAGACTGTGTAAGATTTTTAGAATTAAAAAAAGGAATCATAGGGCATGATAGGATGTGATGCTTGCCCTTGTGATCAATAAAACATGAGAGATGACACATACGGAAAATAAGTGCCACAATGTGGAACAGATTAAAGAAGAAATTTCAGAACAGTGTGTGCTCTCTTGCAAATGAAATAATCAGGAATTCATCGTAAATATTTTGTTTTAAAATCACTTTAATGTGGTAATGAAAAAGTTTTGGAAGTAGATAGTGATTAAAGTTGCACAACCTCGTGAATGTAATTAATGCCATTGAATACTACACTTAAAAATGGAAGACATCATGCTTGGTAAAGTAGAAGGTCAGTGAAAAAGATGAAGACACTCCTCAACAAGATGGATTTACCCAGTGGCTGCAACAAAGGGCTCAAACAAACCTACTATTGTGAAGATGGCACAGGACTTGTCAACATTTAGTTCTGTTAT
The DNA here is from genome assembly GCF_000243295.1 of Trichechus manatus latirostris. Classification (NCBI taxonomy): domain Eukaryota; kingdom Metazoa; phylum Chordata; class Mammalia; order Sirenia; family Trichechidae; genus Trichechus; species Trichechus manatus. The sequence continues at coordinate 6,565,717 of NW_004444084.1, forward strand.
ACATTGGGTAGCTATGAGTCGGAGGTGACTCAATGGCACCTAACAACAACAGCAACATATATACACAATAAAAAATTTAAAAAGTGAACAGGATATCAAAAAGTAAAGAGAAAGATTAGTATTCTATGAACAGACATAAAGAAAAATATGCAAGGGAAAAGTAGTAATTGTAGCATAATTAATTTAGTAGGACAGGGTTTATGTTAGGAAGTACGAAGAATTAACAGAGTTGTTTTCTCTGGAATATTACTTACCATGATAAGAACGTAGGCTTCATTCCAAGTCCTCTTTCCCCAGAAAATCTTATCAAAGATCTCAGGTGTCCACCAAAGACCTATACATCTGGCTGTATATCCAGTAATGTAATAATGTGGTAAAATTTAAAGTTCTCAAAAGTACATGGGAGTAACCATTTAAAAATGATGCTACAAACATTTTTGTTCAATGGATTGTTGATGGAGCCATAGTTCTTCTTTTATAACTAATGTTTCCCTCCGTAGCTAGCATAGTACTTGGACAAAAAGGAAAATCTTAATGAGGGAAGAGAAGACAGTACTAGCCATAGCCATGGGTCTATGACCTATAGTCATGCCTATCTGTCCATTCTACTTTGGCAGATACTGAAACATTTGACTACTTCTCTAAACACAACAGCCTCAGTATTTCAATCTGTGTAATTATGCACTTTCATAAGCAAATCCCCTTCATTTTAGGAGAAGCACAGCATTTCAAGTTCTTCTAGAGATACTGTTTTCCTTTAACTGTAGATTTAGAGGTCATGCGGTAGGATTACCTGTAGCCATGGAGTCAATTCCAACTCATGGTGCTATTATGTGTGTCGGAGTAGAATTGTGCTCCATATGGTTTTCAAGGACCGATTTGTCAGGGTAGATTGTCAGGCCGTTCTTTCGAGTCACCTCTGGGTAGACTCAAAGAGTCAACAATTTGTTAGCCAAGAACGTTAACCATTAGCACCACCCAGGGACAGAACTGTTGTTTTGTACCGTCCAGTCAATTCTGACTCTTAGTGACCCTATATAACAGAGCAGAACTGCCTCATCGGGTTTCTGAGGCTGTAATCTTTACAGGAGCAGATCACCAAGTCTCTCTCCCATGAAGCTGCTGGTGGGTTTGAGCTGCCTACCTTTTGGATAGTCACTGAGCACTTAACCATTAAGCCACCAAGGACAGGAACAAAAACAGTGATTGGTTTCAATTCCTTACCTGTGGACACCTAATCCCAAAAGAGGAAGGAATTGGACTGGGATTATGCTGGGTATATATCATTTAAATACTGCTCACGGAAAAAAAGAAAAATTTAGGTTAATATTTCCCAGAAAAATATCAGAGGGTTCCCATCTATAGAAGCTGACAATTCCAAAAAGAAATACCTAAAAATTGAGTTTTAATTCCCTAAAAGAAATGGCTCACAATGCAGTGAGGCCCAGCACTTGATGTGCCTGACATGTTCACACAAAACTTCCATTCAGGGATCACCACACATTTGGGGAATGGTATTAACTGGAAAAAGAGAGAAAAAAGATACAGAGTGAGGGAAAAAAGAAAAAGCAGAAGAACTTGGGGAAAATCGAACACTACATGAACAGTTACGGAAACCATATGTCTTTTCTTTCAAGAAATATGACAAATTAGAGATGCTTAAACTCTCGCTCTATAAAATAACTGTTTTTTTAATAAAATAAAAAAAAAAATCCCACATTTTTGGAAGAATAAATGACCTTCAAGAAAGTAAGGAAAATTCCTTGAGGTCAGGAAAAAACAAGGAGTAAGAAGTCTAGCAGAAATGAATGTACTAAATTCTCCAACTATTTTAGCAGCAACTAAGAAATGTTGTTCCTGAAGGAAGCTAAAAAATGTCATGTCTTGTGTTGTTGTATGGGGAAATTCAGGAAAGAAAACCTAATTAGAGAAAAACCCTCCAAAAGGACATGATTTAGGATGGGGTTTACTTTTGCAGGGTATAGTGAAATAATGGCAAAATAGTCCACAGAAATGAACTACAAAGAAAATGATCTCTCTTGAGTTTAACCCTTAGAGAAGGTTAGAAAAGATATCTCTCATTATTGAACATTGGGGAATATATGGGAAGAAGAGGGTTAGAAATTGCCTGCAACAATTTAAAAATCTGCAAAAAAAGGGATTAAAATAACGTAAAATTCAAGACAATCATAAAGTACTGACTGAGATAATAGAAATAAATTGACAAATGTAAATGGCCAAACTCCCACTTACAATGCATGGATTTCAACAATCAATAAACTACAAAAGCCAGCCATGAGCTATTTATATGAAACTTAAGCATAAGAACAAAAAAAATGAAAGTAAAAGAAAAAAGAATGTGCATGTGGGTGTTTGTGTATTATTTCAAGCAATTATCAACAAAAGTTTCTCTTGCTTTACCAACAAGTGACAACATAGGTTTTAAGGCAAAAAATATTACTGGAAATAAAGAAGATAAAATATTTCAATTTATCATAAGCAAATAAAATTCTTGTAATAAGTCAGATTTAAAACATATCAAATGACACATAATAAACCTATATGAATAAAATTTAAAAATCCATCAATATGTTGTAATTATGCCAATCTGACAAAAAAGCATCAGAAAGAAACTTAAGAATTTGTAAGGGAAAATAAAGTTTAAAAAAAATAGGCTAATGGAATAAAGATCAATAAAGACAGAAGGTAGTTATTAAAAACAGGAATGAGTGAACTTGAAAAATATTTAGCTATAATGATGAAGAAACAGAAAGCTGAATAGAAAATTTTGGAATGAAATGGAGATAAAAATGGATGTAACCAAGATTGAGACTATAAATTTGAAAACTTAGACGAAATGAACATAGTTCTAGGAAAAAAAAAAGAAATATATGCACATAAAATTTTATCAGTAATTAAATTATTTCCATAGGGAAACCCAAGGCAGATATTTTTACAGGGGAGTTCTACCAAATATCCAAGAATCAGATAATATCTCTTTAAAAAGAAATGAAGGAAGAAAAAAGGAAAGAAGACGTATTAGCCTTAACTCATTTGATAAGTCTGGTGTTAATGTCAAATCAAATGAAAACAATATGAAAAAACTAAATTACAGAGCAACATAATTTATGAACATTAGATGAAAATATCCTCAAGAAATACTAGCTAGTCAAAGCCAACTATTTATGAAAGTGATAATATATTATGAAAAAGTTGGGTTCATCCTAGGAATGCAATTTTGATGTATCATAAGAAAATCCATTAATTAGAAAATTAAAGAAGAAAATCATATGATCAATCTCAATAAATTCGAAAAGTAAATTCTGACAAAATTCAACCTATAATTATGATTTTAAAAAAATATTCACTCAAATTGGTAAGAGAAGGGAATTTTCATACTCTACTAAATGGTATCTTCAAAAGTCTACAGGAAACATTGCGCATAATTTTGAAATTTAAAAGCATTCCCTCTAAACTCAGAAATAATTTAAAAGTATTTTTTCAGGATAACAATCTCAGGTCAAAGCACGGTACTACAGAAAATTATGAGGTGCAATGGAAAATATGAATATCTTGATGACCTAAATAAAGTTATCATGTAAAATGATAATGTAGTCTTCTCACTATTAAATGATATAAATAATTAAAATACATGAGATTTAAAAGAAAGAATCTGTTGCTGTAAAATTCATTCCGACTCATAACGGCCCTATATGACAAAGTAGAACTGCCCCAAGTGACATTAGTAGAACAAAATATTATAGATAAATAAAGAGATTTTAAATGTTCTAAGTTTCTTACTTTGCCTGTGAAGAGGAAAAATATTAGCATACATGGACTTGAAAAAGTCAAGAATTCTTGTTTTTATCTCTTGGATAATCACTAAAAGTTGAGTAAAATAATGCATAGCAATATAATACAAGGAGTAAAAAACACAGAAGAGATAGTTTATAATTCCAAAAGATGAGGAAAGGAAATACATTCAAGCAATGTGCTGCATAATGTCCTTTCAGGAAGCATCCTATTGCATATACATCCATGGTCCCAATCCCCTTAAAGCCTGTTATATTAAAAATTCAAGTTACATACAATGGTTCATAACAAACACATGCTATTTTGCAACAGGTATCAAGATATTATTATTATTGTATTATTATGCTAAAGATATTTCAGAGTATCTGTGTTTATTTAATGTTTTTTTATGCATAGAAAGGTAAACTATGTACCATATCATAAGACAAACATTTGACTTACTGACTTCACATACAAACCGTACCTAACTGTTGAATTACGTACAAATTCAACTTGAAGACAGACTCAGGAACAGACTCATTTGTAATCTGGGGACTGGCTGCATATAATATGATGTTTGCACAACGTCTAAGTCACATAATGTCTTTTTTCACAGAACTTATTGTGGACATTAAACGAAGCACGTTGTTGTTGTTGTTAGGTGCCCTCCAGTCAGTTCTGACTAATTGTGACCTTGTATGTAACAGAATGAAACACTGCCCAGTCATGTGCCATCCTCACAATTATTGCTATGTTTGAACCCATTGTTGCAGCCACCCTGTCAATCCATCTCATCAAGGTTCTTCCTCTTTTTCCTTCACCCTTTACCAAGCATGATATACTTCTCCAGGAACTGGTCCCCTCTGATAATACATCCAAAGTACATGGGATGAAGTCTCAAAATCCTCACTTCCAAGGAAAACTCTGGCTGTACTTTTTCCAAGACAGACTTGTTCATTCTTCTAGCATTCCATGCTATATTAAATATTCTTCACCAACATCATAATTCAAAGGCATCAATTTTTCTTTGGTCTTTCTTATTCATTGTCCAGCTTTCCCATGCATATGAGAAGACTGAAAATATCATGGCTTGGATCAGGCTCACCTTAGTCTTCAAAGTGATATCTTTGCTTTTCAACACTTTAAATTGTTCTTTTGCAGTAGATTTGCTCAATGCAATACATCATTTGATTTCTTGACTACTGCTTCCACGGATGTTGATGTGGATCTAAGAAAATGAAATCATTGACAACTTTACTGTTTTCTATGTTTATCATGATGTTGCTTATTGGTTCAGTTGTTAGGATTTTTATTTTCTTTGTGTTGAAGTGTAATCCATATTGAAGGCTGTAGTCTTTGATCTTCATCAGTAAGTTCTTCAAGTCCTCTTTGCTTTCAGCTAGCAAAGTTGAGTTATCTGCATAGTGCAGGTTGTTAATAGTCTTCCTCCTATCCTGATGCCACATTCGTATTCTTATATTCCAGCTTCTTGGATTATTTGCTCAGCATACAGATTGAATAAGTATAATGAAAGGATACAATCGTGATGCACACCTTTCGTTACTTTAAACCACACAGTATCCCCTTGTTCTGTTCGAATGACTGCCTCTTGGTCTATGTACAGTTTCCACATGAGCACAATTAAGTCTTCTTGAATTCCCATTCTTTGCAATGTTTTCCATAATCTATCATGATCCACACAGTCGAATGCTTTTGTATAGTCAATAAAACACAGGTAAACATCTTTCTGGCATTCTCTGCTTTCAGCCATGATCCATCTGACATCAGCAATGATATCCCTCCTTCCAAGACCTCTTCTGAATACAGCTTGAATTTCTGTCAGTTCCCTGTCGATGTCCTGCTGAAAGTGCTTTTGAATGATTATCAACAAAATTTTACTTAAGCGTGATATTAATGATACTGTTCAATAATTTCCACACATTTGTTGGATCATTTCTTTTGAATGGGCACAAATACGGATCTCTTCCAGTTGGTTGGCCAGGTAGTTATCTCCCAAATTTCTTGCATAGATGAGTGAGCACCTCCAGTGCTGCATTCATTTGTTGAAACATCTGAATTGGTATTCTGTCCATTCCTAGAGCCTTGTTTTTCATCAATGCCTTCAGTGCAGCTGGGACCTCTTCCTTCAATACCAGTGGTTCTTGATCATATGCTACCTCCTGAAATGGTTGGACAGCGACCAATTATTTTTGGTACAGTGCCTCTGTGTATTCCTTCCATTTTCTTTAATGCTTCCTGTGTCGTTCAACGTTTTGCCGATACCCGTTGCCGTGGAATAGTTTCCTACTCATAGCGACCCTAGAGGACAGAATAGAACTGCCTATAGGGTTTACAAGGAGTGACTGGTGAATTCGAACTGCTGACCTTTTGGGTTGCAGCTGTAGCTGTTAACCACTGTGCCACCAGGGCTCCATATTTTGCCATAGAATCTTTCAAAATTGCAACACAAGGCTTGAATATTTTCTTCAGTTCTGTCTTAGTTATCTATTGCTGCTCTAACAGAAACACCACGAGTGGATTGCTTTAACAAAGAGAAGTTTATTCTCTCACAGTCCAGTAGGCTACAAGTCTGAATTCAGGGCATTAGCTCCAGGAGAAGGCTTTCTCTCTATGTCAGCTCTAGAGGAAGGTCCTTGTGATGCATCAGTCTTTCCTTGGTCTTGGAGAATCTCAGAGCAGAAACCTCAGGTCCGAAGGATGCGTTCTGTTCCCAGCACTGCTTTCTTGGTGGTGTGAGGTTCCCATGTGTCTCTGCTTGCTTCTCTCTTTCATATTTCAAAAGAGATTGGATTAAGACACTATCTAATCTTGTAAACCTCATCAGTATAACCCCATCACAGTGACAGAGTTTACAACACATAAGGAGATCACATATAACCACATCATAGTGATAGAGTTTACAACACATAAGGAAATCACGTCAGATAACACAACTGTATAATACTGGGAATCATGACCCAGCCAAGTTGACAGATATTGTTTGGGGACACAGTTCAATCCATGACAAGTTCTTTCAGCTTGAGAATGCTGAGTGTGTTCTTCCTTTTGGTTTTCTAATCCATGCCTTTGAACATTTCATTATAATACTTTACTTCATCTTTTTGAGTCACACTTGGAAATCTTCTGTTCAGCTCTTTTACTTCATCATTTCTTCCATTTACTTTAGCTACTTTATGTTCAAGAGCAAGTTTCAGAGTCTCTACTGACATCTATTTTGGTTTTTTTCTTCTTCCTTGTCTTTTTAATGATCTTTTGCCTTCTTCACATATGATGTCCTTGATGTCATCTCACAACTTGTCTGGTCTTCGGTAATGAGTATTCAATGCATCAAAACTGTTCTTGAGATGGTCTCCAAATTCTGGTGGAATATACTCAAGATCATATTTTGGTTCTTATGGACTTGCTTTACTTTTCTTCACCTTTAACTTAAACTTGTATGTAAGCAATTGATGGTCTGTTTTGTACTCAGCCCCTGGCCTTTTTCTGACTGATACGAGCATTTCCATCGTCTCTTTGCACAGATGTAGTTGACGTGATTCCTGTGTATTCCATCTAGTGAGGTCCACATGTATAGTCACCATTTATATTTTTGAAGAAAGGTATTTGCAATGAATAAGTGTTTGGCCTTGCAAAATTCTGTCATGGAATCTCCGGTGTCATATCTATCACCAAGGCCATATTTTCCAACTACAGATCCTTCTTCTTAATATTTCCAACTTTCACATGCATGACTTCATAGAATATAGAAGTTAATCAATAGGAAGATGGTAAATGTTAAACCCAGACATATTGTCAAACAAATCTAATAACAATAAACTCTCTTTGAGTCTTCAATTGAAATAAAAATGTGATCAGAATGGAAATTAATAATAAAAACATAAATAACTATATGCTGCTCAGAATACCTACACCTCAGACATAATGTAGAAAGTTCTAAAGTAAAATGATACATAGGAGACATGAAACGGAATCACTAATGAAAAGAAAGCTGGTTAACTATAGCATAATCAGATGAAGTGGATTTTACAATGAAATATATAAGAGTAAGAGGACCATTTCATCATGACAAAGAGGTCACTGCTCAAGGAAGATATAATAATTCTAAATGTGTATGTGCCTCATAATAGAGTTGCAAATATATAAAGCAAAAATTGAACAAATGAATGAAGCACAAGGGGGAGAACTTTGGGTGGGAAGGCAATGTTCTATTTTTTTAATTGGGTTTGTTTAATTTGTGAAACTTAACTATTTATTCATTCTGTTGTATGTAAGTTATACTTTGATAAAAGCTTACTGAATAAAAAATGAACAAGCTAAAGAGAGAAGTAGAAAAGCTAAAATCACTGGAAAATAATTTGCCATAAAAGTATGTATTACACTTTTATTCTATTTCAATAATGAATAGAACAAGAAGATAAGGGAAAAAAAAGAAGTCACAAATGGGAGATTTTAATCACAGAATTAATAAATTTAACTTGTTTAACATATGTAGAACGTGTACTCAACAGTGTCAGAATTTCAAAACTTTTCAAGGGTATATGCAACATTTACCAAAATTGAATATTTACTGGACAAAAAGTAATCTCAAAAAAATCAAAGGATTAAAATAATTTGGAGTATGATCTTTTTCCACAAGGAAATTAACTAGACATCTCTTTAAAAAATATATAACAAGAAATCCTTAAATATTTGGGTTTATTTTAAATAATCCATAGGCTACAGAGAAAATCTCAAGGAAAATTAGACAATATTTTGAAATACATGATTATTAAAATATGACATCAAAACTTATGAGACGTAGTCAAATTTCTGGTTGGGGAAAATTTAAAGTCCTGAATACAAACATTAGAAAAGAGTGACATTTGAGCATTAATGATCAAAATATGAAAGAAGAAAAGTAAATTATGACAAAATTCAACAAAAAATTTAGAAAAAGAAACCAGCAAATTAAAAATAAGTAAAATAAATAAATAAAAAGAAAATATAAAGAACACAATACAATTAGAGGTTAACAGAAAATGTGCAAAAGCAAAAATTAACAGAAACAAAAATTGTTTCTTTGAAAAGATAAACCAACAAAACAAATGAGAGGAGGCATAGATTTTCATTATCAGAAATGAGAAGGAAGCTATTGTGTACACATTAAGATCCTATAGGCATTAAGGAGATAGTATGACCGTATTATAAATAATTTTGTGCCAATACATTTAAAAATTAAATGAAATTGTCAAATTCTAGAAATACAACTTAAACCTGGCTCATAAAGAAAGAAAATCTAGGGGGGCGGGGCCAGGATGGCAGAGTAGTCCGACGCTTCTGGTGTTTCCTGTTACAACAAAGACCTGAAAAAACAAATAAATCAATTATATATGACAATCGAGGATCCCTGAAAATCAAAGGCGAAGTTGAGGAACCGGACTGAGTGGCAAGGGGAGGGAGAGATGGTTCGGAAGCGGCAAGGAGTTGCCAGACCTGACCTGGCTAGAGCCTAGGCCCTTCAGGCCTGATCAGCTTAGGGGTGAGCAGTGAGGCAGGCAAGCAGGTGTTTTCCACATAGGGAGAGACCCAGTGGAAGACAGTCTACTCAGCCAAACAGAACTAGTGAGAACCAGCCCTCAGTTGGCAAAAGAATAGTACTTGCATCTGGCCAACCACACGAATCAAAAACACCCTTCTTAGGGAAAAACCTCTTTCCCCTTCACAACCCTGCTCCCTGCTCTACACTGGGTCCTGAACTGGCTCCAGCAATTGCCGAGTCCCCTGGACCAGGAGAAGGACCTGTCACGCATCCTGAGCCATTTTCTTGTCCTTGGAGAGTGAACAAATTAACAAACGGGAAAAATAATCTGCTGGCTCCCCTAAGCCAGGAATTCAGGGTAGGCACAGCTCCTTTGCTTAGGCACAGGCATAAGGGATCCACAGACTTTGAGTGCCTTTCCCCCTGCATAGGATTGTGTGGGCCCATTTCAACAGCGTAAGCCCCCATTACCACAGTCCAACAGGATATATACCTGAAGTCTAATGTCAACTGTTTCAGCTGTGAAGTGACAGGTTCGTGACATTTGACACTGCTCTGCCCATTAAGCAGGGTCTTCACCTACCCACATCAAGGGTGTGAGGACTGGTGGCTCCACCCACGCCACCTAGCCACCTGTGACAGGGGCCCAAGAATAAGAGCTGCCTCCCAGTCCTTACAGCTAACAGCATTGGAAATAGTCCACCTGCAAAACCCACCTACCTACTCACTCTATGGAACAGTGACACGCTTTCCTCTCAGACTCTAGGGGCAGTGGTCAGCCCCCTGCCTTGCTCAGCACATGACCCCCTACTGCAGCCAGATACCTGTGCATACACCAATCACCCATGCCTGTCTAGAACTGTAGGTGAGAGCCTGCACCACACACTTGGTGACTGATTAGCGGGTCTGAATCAATACAAGAAAAGTTAACGGAATCCTGGGCTCACATACTTAGTAACAGATTTAACGACTTGGTGACAGGACATTAGAGCTTCAAAGGCACTAATAATCAAAGTAGTTCACATGAGCAGCCTATACGAGCATATCAAAACCAAAAAAACCTAGAAGCTAGGACACAGTCAGCAAACATAAAATAAATAAATATAATAACTTATTGATGGCTCAGAAAAAACAATCAATATCAAATCACATAAAGAGGCAGACCATGATGGCTTCAGCAAGCTCCCAAAATAAAGAATCTAGAAATTATCCAGAGGAATAAAATTTCTTAGAATTACTGGACGCAGAATACAAAAGATTAATATACAGAACTCTTCAAGAGATTGGGAAGGAAATTAAACAAAATGCAGAACATGCAATAGAGGAAATTCAGAAGATTAAAGAAGAGCATATGACAAATTTAACAGTCTACAAGAATCCACAGAGACAACAATCAGAAATCCAGAAGATTAACAATAAAATTTCAGAATTAGACAACTCAATAGAAAGTCATAGGAGCAGAACTGAGGCAATGGAAGTCAGACTGAAGATAAAGCACTTGACACCAACTTATATGAGGAAAATCAGATAAAAGGATTTAAAAAAATGAAGAAACCCTAAGAATTATGTGGGACTCTATCAAGAGGAATAACATGTGAGTGATTGCAGTACCAGAATGGGGAGGATAACAGAAAATACAGAGAGAATTGTTGAAGATTTGTTGGCAGAAAAATTCCCTGATATCATGAAAGAGGAGAAGATATATATGCAAGATGCTCATTGAACCCCATATAAGGTAGATCCCAAAAGAAAGTGAGCAAGGCATATTATAATCACCCTTGCCAAAACTAAAGATAAAGAGAGCATTTTAAGTGCAGCTAGGGATAAATAAAAAGTCATCTACAAAGTAGAGTCAATAAGAATAAGCACGGACTACTCAGCAGAAACCATGCAGGCAAGAAGGTAACCTTGAAGGGAAAAAATTAACAGCCAATAATCGTATATCCAGCAAAACTGTCTCTCAGATATGATGGTGAAATTAGGGCATTTCCAATAAACAGAAATTTAGGGAATTTGCAAAAACCAAACCAAAATTACAAGAAATACTAAAGGGAGTCCTCCTGTTAGAAAATCAATAACATCACATAACAACCCAGGAGTAGAACACAGAACAGAGCAACCAGATATCAAGCCAGATAAAGAAGTCACAAAAATAAATCAAAGCTAAAATACTGAAAATAGGGAAACAGATGTTAATATGTAAAAGATGACAGCATTAAAACACGAAAGAGGGACTTAAAAAATGTAGACATAGATTTTTCATATGGAGAGGAAGTCAAGGCCATATAAAGAAATAAAAGACTGGTATAAACCTAGAAACATAAGGGTAAATATTAAGGTAACCACAAAGAAAATTAGAATCTTGCAAGTCAAAAAAAGAAAAAGAAAAATATAAAGACTCAGCAAATACAAAATCAACAACAAAGAAAAATACGAAAACAAAATACATAGAGAAAATGACCCAGCACAGAAAATTAAGTGGAACAAAGAAACTGTGAACAACACACAAAAAAAGACATCAAAATGAGGACACTAAACTCATACATATCCATAATTACGCTGAATGTAAATGGACTAAATACACCAGTAAAGAGACCGAGAGTGGCAGATTGGATTAAAAAACATGATCCATCTATATGTTGCCTACAAGAGATACACCTTAGACTTAAATACACAAACAAACTAAAACTCAAAGGATGGAAAAAAATATCTCAAGCAAACAACACTCAAAAAAGAGCAGGAGTGGCAATATTAATCTCTGATAAAATAAACTTTAAAGCAAAATCTACCACAAAGGATAAGGAAGGACACTATATGATGATTAAAGGGTCAGTACACCAGGAGGACATAACCATAATAAATATTTACACACCAAATGACAGGGCTCCAAAATATATAAAACAAACTCTAACAGCATTGAAAAGAGAAATAGACAGCTCCACAATAATAGTAGGAGACTGTAGCACACCATTTTTGGTGAAGGACAGAACATCCAGAAAGAAGCTCAATAAACACATTGAAGATCTAAATGACACCGTCAACGTCAACCAACTTGATCTCATAGACATATACAGAACATTTCACCCAACAGAAGCCAAGTATACTTTCTTTTCCAACGCCCACGGAACATTCTCCAAAATAGACCACATACTAGGCCACAAAGTAAGCATTACCAGAATCCAAAACATCAAAATATTACAAAGCATCTTTTCTGTACACAAAGCCATAAAAGTAGAAATCAATAACAGAAAAAACAAGGAAAAAAACAAACACATGAAAACTGAACAACCCCTTGCTCAAAAACTACTGGGTTATAGAAGAAATTAAGGATGGGTAAATAAATTCATAAAATCAAAAGAGAATGATGAAAACACATCCTACCAGAACCCTTGGGACACAGAAAAAGCAGTGTCCAGAGATCAGCCTATAGCAATAAATGCACACAATCAAAAAGAAGAAAGGGCCAAAATGTAAACATTAACCCTACAACTAGAAGAAGTAGAAAGAGAGAAGTAAAAGAAGCCCTCAGGCACCAGAAGAAAGGAAATAACAAGAATTAGAGCAGAATTAAATGAAATAGAGAATAGAAAAACAATTGAAAGAGTTAACAAGTCCAAAAGCTGGTTCTTTGAAAAGATCAACAGAATTGTAAACCACTGGCCAAATTGAAAAAAGAAAAACAAGAGACGAAGCAGATAACCCATATAAGAAATGAGAT
>NW_004444084.1:6580964-6587681 GCF_000243295.1 Trichechus manatus latirostris
GATGAAGGTTTACAGAACAAATAGGTTCTCATTAAACAGTCAGTACACATATTGTTTTATGACATTGGTTAACAACCCCATGACATGTCAACACTCTCCCTTCTCCACCTTAGTGGACCTTTTTTTTTTTCTGGTGAAAGTATACATAGCTAAAGTTATATCACTTCAAAAGTTTTTGCATGTACACTTCAGTGACATCGAATACATTCTTCCAGTTGTGCTGCTATTCTCACTATCTTTTTCCAAATTATTCCATCACCATTATCTTCAACTCACTGCTCCCTAGGCTTCCCATCTAACCTTTTGAGTTGCTATTGTCAATTTGATCTCACATAGATAATTTTTTTTTTGTACCTTAGATGAATGTTTACAGAACAAATAGTTTCTCACTGAACAGTTAGTACACATATTGCCCTATGACAATGGTTAACAATCCCACGACATGTCAACACTGTTCCTTCTCAACCTTGGGTTCCCTATCACCAGCTTTCCTGTCCCCTCCTGCCTTCTGTCCTTGTCCTTGTGCCTCATTAGTCCCCTTTTGTTTTATGGGGCTGTCCAATCCCCGAGTGAACAGTGAACGTCAGTAGTGACTTAACCACTGAGCTAAAAGGGTGTCCAGGGAACATACTCTCAGGGTTTCTCCAGTCTGTCAGGCCAGTAAATCTGGTCTTTTTTTTGGTGAGTTAGAATTTTGTTTTACATCCTTCTCTAGCTCTGTCCAGGAACCTGTGTTGTGATCCTGGTCAGAGCAGTCAGTGGTGGTAGCCGGGCACCATCCAGCGGTACTGGACTCAGTCCGGTGGAGGCCTTGGTAGCTGTGGTCCATTAGTCCTTCGGACTAATCTTTTCGTTGTATCCTGTTCTCCTCATTCCCCCTTTCTCCCGAAGGTGTAAGACCACTGGAGTATCTTAGATGGCTGCTCAGAGGCTTTTAAGACCTCAGAGGCTACTCACCAAGGTGGAATGTACAACTTTGTCTTTATAAACTGTCTTATGCCAGTTGAACCAGATGTTCCCCGAGACCATGGTACCCACAGCCCTCCACCCAGCAATTCAGTCCCTCGGGGAGTTTGGAAGTATCTATGGAGCTTCCATGATCTTTCCTTATACAAGTTGTATTGGCTTCCCCAGTAGTGTGTACTGTCATACCCTTCACCAAAGTTACCACTTATCTATTGTCTGTTTAGTTCCCCCCCATCCCTTGTAACCTACAAAGATTGTTTCTTTTTGTGTGTAAACTTTTACATGAGTTTTTACAGTAGAGGTCTTATTAAATTTTTGTCCTTTTGTGATTGACTTATTTCATTCAGCATAATGTCCTCCAGTTTCATCCATGTTATGAGATGCTTCACAGATTTATCATTGTTCTTTATCTTTGCATAGTACTCCATTGTGTGTATGTACCATAGTTTGTTTATACATTCGTCTGTTGATGGGCATCTAGGTTGTTTCCATCATTTTGCTCTTGTGAACAGTGCTGCAATGAATATGGGTGTGCATATGTTTATTCGTGTGACAGCTCTTATTTCTCTAGGATATATTCCTAGGAGTGGGATTGCATTTTGTAGTGCTTTTTTTTTTTTTGTTTGTTTGTGTTGCTGACGTTTTCTTTGTTCCTCTTACTTTCCTGTGCTGAGTTTTGTTTATGGATTGTTTTTTTTCATTTCTTCTGTTTTTGTAGGTTTGTTTTTACTGAGACTTTATGTTTTTCTTCTTTATTTTGATGAATAGGTTTGTTAACTTTCTTTGTGGTTACCTTGACATTTACCCGTATCTTCCTAGATTTGAACCAGTCTATTATTACTTAGTATTGCCTTGCCTTCCTCTCCATTAGAAGGTTCTATACCTACACCATTTATTCCCTCTTTTATTGTTCTGATGCTGTTGTCATTTAAAGATTAACCTCTCTGGTTCCGTGTTGTATTCTTTTGGTTTTGCATAGTTCTTAAGAGTTCATTTCCTAGGTTGGTATCTGGCTGGTACAATCCTGTGTCCTATATTCAGCCTGTGGTCTGATATTGTTTGTTCTCAGATCGAAGGACTCCCTTTAATAAGTCTTGTAGGTTTGGCTTGGTTTTTACATAGTCCTGTAATTTCTATTTATCTGGAAATGGCCTAATTTCACCATCATATTTGAATGAGGGTTTTGCAGTATATATTATTCTTGGCTAACAATTTTTTCTTTTTATATATGTCATCCCATTGCCTTCTTGCCTGCATGGTTTCTACCGAATAATCCAAGCTTAGTCTTATTGTTTCTCCTCTGTACGTGACTTTTTGTTTTTCTCGAGCTGCTCTCAGGATTCTTTGCCTTTGGTTTTAGCAAGTGTGATTATGATATGCCTTGGTGATTTTCTTTTGGGGTCTATCCTATATGGGGTTTGTTGAGCTTCTTGGGTGGTCAGCTTTTCATCTTTTATGATATTGGGGAAGTTTTCTGTCAACATTTCTTCAGTGATCCTCTCTGTGTTTTCTGTTTTCTCCCCCTGTTCTGGAACTCAGATCACACATAGATTTTTGCTTTTGATTGTATCCCACTTAATTCTCAGGGTTTCTTCATTTTCTTCATTCTTTTTTCTGCTTTTTCCTCAAACAGAGTTGTGTCCAAGTGTTTGTTTTCAATTTCACTGATCCTATATTTCATCATTTCAAACCTGCTCCTCAGCCCTTCTATGACACTGTCAATTTCTGAAATCTTATTTATCTTTTAGATTTCTAATTGTTGTTTTTGTGTGATTTCTGCTTGTGAATTTATTTTAGCATTTTGTTCCTGTATTAGTTTCTTGAATTCTTCCAATTTTTGTCTGTATTTTTCATGAATTTGTCTGCCTTTTCCATGAGTTTGTCTATTTTTCCCTAATTTTTGTCTGCTTTTTGCTTCAACTCTCAAGATAATTCTGAATATTAGAGATTTGCATTCCCTATTAGTTAGGTCTCATGCCTTTTCTTCTACTGGAAGGTCATCTAGTGTTTTCTTTTGCACGCCTACTGGATCCATCCTGTCCTGTTTTTGTAAATGTTCTGATATTTTCTGCTATCTTAGGGGCACTCAGTGGTTTTTTTCCTCGCTTATTGATTGTAGATTTGTTTGTTTCATCCTGCTTTTTTGTTTTATTTGGTTGTGTCTGAGCAGGTGGGCTGTGTGTTCTTTGTTGTCCTTCCATCTTTTTTTGATGCTTCCTGAGTAGTTCAGAATTTTCCCCTTAGAGTCCTTCAATATTGCATCTCGAGGCTTGAATTTTTACTTTCATTCTTTCAGCATGAGAAATGCCAAGCATACTCTTTTCTTTTGGTTTTCTAACTCCAGGTGTTTGCACATTTCATTATAATATTTTGCTTTGCCTTTTTGAGCCACCTTTGGAAATCTTCTCTTTTGCTCTTTTATTTCATCATTTCTTCCCTTCACTTTAGCTATTCTACATTCATGAGCAAGTTTCAGAGTCTCTTCTGTCATCCATTTTGGTCTTTTCTTTCTTTCTTGTCTTTTTAATGACCTTTTGCTTTCTTCATGTATAATATTCTTAATGTCATTCCACAACTCATCTAGTCTTTGGTCATTAGTTTTCAACGTGTCAAATCTCTTCTTGAGATGGTCTCTAAATTCAGCTGGAATATACTCAAGGTAGTATTTTGGCTCTCATGGACTTGCTGTAATTTTCTTCAGCTTCAACTTAAACTTGCGTATGAGCAATTGATAGTCTGTTCTGCAGTTGGCCCCTGGCCTTGTTCTGACTGATGATATTGAGCTTTTAAATCATCTCTTCCAAAGATGTTTTCCATTTGATTTCTTTGTATTCCATCTTGCGAGGTCCACTTGTATAGTCACCCTTTATGTTGGTAAAAAAAGGTATTTGCAATGAAGAAGTCGTTGATCTTGCAAAATTGTACCCTGTGATCTCCAGCATCATTTCTATCACCAAGGCTATATTTTCCAACTACTGATCCTTCTTCTTTGTTTCCAACTTTCACATTCCAATCACTAGTAATTATCAATGCATCTTGACTGCACGTTTGATCTATTTCAGACTGCAGAAGTTGGTAAAAATCTTTAACCTCTTCATCTTTAGCATTAGTGGTTGGTGTGTAAATTTAAATAATAGTCCTATTAACTGGTCTTCCTTGTAGGATATGGATATTATTCTATCACTGACAGCATGGTACTTCAGGATAGATAGATCTTGAAATGTTCTTTTTGATGAAGAATGTGATGCCATTCCTCTTCAATTTGTCATTCCTGGCAGAGTAGGCCGTATGATTGTCTGATTCAAAATGGTCAATTCCAGTCCACTTCAGCTCACTAATGCCTAGGATATCAATCTTTATGTCTTCCATTTCATTTTTGATGACTTCCAATATTCCTAGATTCATACTTCATACAGTCCATTTTCCAATTATTAACAGATGCTTGCAGTTGTTTCTTCTTATTTTGAGTTGTGCCACTTCACCAAATGAAGTTCCCAAAAGCCTTACTCCGTTCATGAAATGAAGGTCAAGTCTACTTTGGGGAGGCAGATCTTCCCCACTGGTATTTTGAGTGCATTCCAACCTGAGAGCTCATCTGGCATATATCAGACAATATTCTGTTGCTATTCATGAGGTTTTCACTTGCCAGTTTATTTTAGAAGAAGACTGCCAGATCCTTCTTCCTAGTCTGTCTTAGTCTGGAAGTTCTGCTGAAGCCTGCCCACCATGGGTGACACTACTGGTATTTGAAATACCAGAGGTATAACTTCCAGCATCACAGCAACATGCAAGCCACCATGGTAGGACAAAATGATAGACACCTGAGGCATACATGAAGTAGGGCTGATTTAAGTTTCACATTGCACTTATCACTATCCTTTATTAATAGATGAGTAAAATAATTTGCAGAAAAGTTAATTTTCCAGTAGTACACTCAGTAAGAGGCGGAAGCTCTTTCTCAAATCACTTTTTCCACTAGTATTGTGATCTTGGTATCATATATTTTTAATCTATAAGACATTCTTCTATGCACTTCCTGGACTATAAAAATATAGACAAGTCATATATTTGGCCCCCAAAATTTGCAGATTAGGAGACTTCCGGCAAAATGGCTCTCTAGGCAGAAGCACCACACTGTCCCTCCACAGCAAAGATCCGAAAAACTAAGCCGAACAGAGAATACAACAATCCTGAAACCCTAAAACATCAAATGAAGAGATAAAGAACTCGGCCAAGCACCAAATGGAGAGAGAAAACTGACAGAGAACACAGAGCAAGGAGAGATCCATGCAGAGGTCCCCTACCAGCTAACGCAGCACAGATCCACCATCTTGGATTCTTATTGGAGGCCAGCAAATGGGGGTATGAGAAAGCAGCCTCACGTAGCGTCCAGCGGGAGACAAAACAGCTGGTCATTTGCGTTGTGTGCTTTCCCACCCCCAACCCCTCTTCGCCCGGGCTCAGCCTCCTCTGATTGCTGCAGCCACAGTCTCTTGACTGGGAAGCGCTGGCTGCTTGGATTCCACACACCCAAGCGGGTGGCTCTCTGGGTGCCATTTGTGGGCTGCTAGTGTTGCTTTTTTTTTCTGCTTCTTTTGATTTCTCACTTGCCTCTCACCACCTCCCCCTCCTTTCACTCGAGTGCCTGGCTCCGTGCATCACCTTTGCTTCTTCCTGAGGGGCTGCAGAGTGCCGGTAATTTGAGATATACGCTTTCCCACTCTCCACCTTTCCTCACCCACACTCAGCCTCCTCTGCTTCCTGCGGACACAGTCTCTTGTCCAGAAACACCAGCCCGCACTAGCTGGCTCTCTGAGTGCCATTTGTTAGCTGCTGGTGTTGCTTTTTTTTTTTTCTGCTTCTTTTGATTTCTTGCTTGCTTCTCGCCGCCTCCCCCTCCTTTTGCTCGAGTGCTTGGCTCCGAGCGCCATCTTTTCTTCTTCCTGAGGGGTTGTGGGGCTCCATTCAAGTGTGCAGCTGCTTCCCGGTCTGCGCTGCCCCACTGGTGGGATCCCGGGGCTTTTGTTTGTTTGTTCCTCTGCTTCCTGTGGCCACGGTCTCTTGACCGGGAGGCGCCGGCTGCTTGGATTCCACACATCCAAGTGGGTGGATCTCTGGGTGCCATTTGTTGGCTGCTAGCATTGCTTTTTTTTTTTTTTACTTTGGATTTCTTGCTTGCTTCTCGCCAGCTCTCCCTCCTTTCACTCGAGTGACTGGCTCCGTGCGCCATCTTTGCTTTTTCCTGAGGGGTTGCGGAGCTCCATTCGAGTGTGGAGCTGCTTCCCGGTCTGGGCTGCCACGCTGGTGGGTTCCCGGGGCCTTTGTTCGTTTGTTCGTTTTGAATTCTTTGTTTGTTTTCTTTTCCTTTTCTTGAGTTGGGAGCACTTTCTGGCCAGGCGGAGCTGCGTGGCAAGGAACTCCCCTTCGGTTTCCACAGATGTGAGGAGGGATCCCTGAGGACGTTTCTTTTTTCGTTGTTTTTTTTTTCCTGTTTTTTTTCGGGGGGCTTTCTTTTTCTTTTTTTTTTTTTATATTTGTTTTGTTTTCTTTTTCCTCTTTTTTCCTTTTTGTCTTTCTTCATTGCTCAGTTTCTCGTCCCTCTATATCTTCCTTCTCTTTCTGATCCTTGAATACTAGGCATTGTATGCCTCTGCGCCTTCTGGCCAGGCTGTGCTGCGACACCTGAGAGCGACTTCCCCAGACCTCATAGCTACATCGGTGCGATCCCTGGGAACTTTGTGGTTCTTTAAC
>NW_004444084.1:6592440-6614531 GCF_000243295.1 Trichechus manatus latirostris
AAAGTTGGAGGACTCACACTACCTGACTTCAGAACCTACTATACAGCTGCAGTAGTCAAAACAGCCTGGTACTGGTACAACAACAGATACATTGACCAATGGAACAGAAATGAGAAGCCAGATGTAAATCCATCCACCTACGGTCACCTGATCTTCGACAAGGGGCCAGTTTCCATCAAATGGGGAAAAGACAGTCTTTTTAACAAATGGTGCTGGCAAAACTAGATATCCATCTGCAAAAAAAATGAAAAAGGCCCCATACCTCACACCATATACAAAAACTACTTCAAAATGGATCAAAGACCTGATATAAAGCCTAAAACTATAAAGATCATAGAAGAAAAAATAGGACCAACACTTCAGGCCTTATTACATGGCATTAACAGGATACAAACCATAACCATCAATGCACAAATCCCAAGATAAGCTAGATAACTGGGATCTTCTAAAAATCAAACACCTATGCTCTTCAAAAGACTTCACCAAAAGAGTGAAAAGAGAAGCTACAGACTGGGAAAAAATATTTGGACAGTAGAAGTCAGACAAAGGTCTAATCTCCATAATCTACAAGGAACTCCAACACTTCTACAACAAAAATACAAATAATCCAACTGAAAAATGGGCAAAGGAAATGAACAGACACTTCCCCAAAGAAGACATTCAAATGGCCAACAGACACATGAGGAAATGCTCGCGATCACTAGCCATTAGAGAAATGCAAATTAAAACCACAGTGAGATACCATCTCATCCCGGCATTACCGGCATGAATCAAAAACACTGGAAATAACAAATGTTGGAGGGGCTGCAGGGAGATGGGAACTCTTATGCACTACTGGTGGGAATCCAAAATGATACAACCATTTTGGAAAATGATATGGTGCTTCCTCAGAAAGCTAGAAATTGAGATACCATTCCATCCAGCAATCCCACTCCTGGGAGTATGTCCTAGAGAAATAAGAGTCGTCACTCAAATAGACATATGGACACCTATGTTCATGGCAGCATAGTTCACAATAGCAAAACGATGGAAACAACCTAGATGCCCATCAACAGATGAATGAATAAACAAACTATGGTACATACACACAATGGAGTACTATGCAATGAGAAAGAACGACAATGAATCTGTGGAGCATCTCATAACATGGATGAAACTGGAGGACATTATGCTGAGTGAAGTAAGTCAATCACAAAAGGACAAATATTGTATGAGACCTTTATTGTCAAAACCCATGAAAAAGTTCACACACAAAATGTAACAGTGCTTGTGGGTTACCAGGGATGGGAGAGGTTGGGGGGAAATACTAAATAGGCAATAGATAAGTGGTATCTTTGGTGAAGGGTGAGGCAGTACACAATACAGGGGAAACTAGCACCACTTGTACAAGGAATGGTCATGGAAGCCCCATAGACACATCCAAACTCCCTGAGGGACCAAATTGCTGGACTGAGGGCTGTGGGGGGACCATAGTCTCAGGGAATATCTAGCTCAATTGGCATGACACAGCTTATAAAGACAATGCTGTACATTCTACCTTGGTGAGTAGTGTCTGGGGTCTTAAAAGCCTGTGAGAGGCCATCTAAGATACTCCACTGGTCTCTTCCCTTTGGGAGCAAGGGAGAATGAAGAGAACAGGATACAAGGAAAAGATTAGTCCAAAGGACTGATTGTCCACAGCTTCCAAGGCCACCACTGGACTGAGTCCAGTACAGCTAGATGGTGTCCGGCTACCACCACTGAGTGCTCTGACCAGGATCACAACAGAGGGTTCTGGACAGAGCTGGAGAAGGATGTAGAGCATAATTCTAACTCACAAAAAAAATACCAGATTTACTGGCCTAAAGGAGACTGGAGAAACCTCGAGAGTATGGCCCCAGGCACCCTTTTAGCTCAGTGGTGAAGCTACCTCCAAGGTTCACTGTTCAGCCTGGGAGTGGACAGCCCCATAAAACCAAATGAGACTAACGAGGTACAGGAGTCCAATGACAAGGTCCAGAAGGCAGAAGGGGACAAGGAAGCTGGTGATAGGGAACCCAACTTTGAGTAAGGATATTGTTGATGTGTTGTGAGATTGTTAACCATTGTCATAGGGCAACATCTGTAGTAACTGTTAAATGAGAAACTATTTTGTTCTGTAAGGCTACATCTTAAGTGAGAATAACAGCACAATTGGAAGAGCATAGTCAATGTCACTGAACTGTGCATGTAGAATTTTTTGAAATGGTGTATCTTTGGCTATGTGTATCTTCACCAAAAAAAAGGTTGAGAAGTTAGAGGGTTGACATGTTGTGGAGTTGTTAACCAATGTCATAAAACAATATGTGTACTACTGTTTCATGAGAAACTATTTGTTCTGTAAGCCTTCACCTGAAGTACAATAAAATATAAAAAAATAAAAAATAGGCAAAGGACTTGAACAGACACTTCACCAAAGAAGACATTTAGGCAGCCAATAGACACGTGAGGAAATGCTCAAAATGGTTAAACATTAGCAAAATGGAAATCAAAACTACATTTAGATACCATTGGCAGTAGTCAAAAAAACAAAAAGTAACAAATGTTGGAGAGGTTGTGGGGAGATTAGAACTCTTATGCACTGCTAGTGGGAATGCAAAATGGTACAACCACTATGGAAAATGATATGGTACCTCCTTAAAAACCAAGAAATAGAAATACCATATGATCCAGCAATCCCACTCCTAGGAATATATAGAGAAAGAAATAAAGAAATAAGAGATATCACAGGAATAAATATATGCACTACCATGTTCATTGCAGCATTATTCATAGTAGCAAAAAGATGGAAACAACCTAAGTGCCCATCAACAAAGGAATGGATAAGCAAATTATGGTACATACACAGAGCCGTGGTGGCACAGTGGTTAAGTGTTTGTCTGCTAACCAAAATGTCAACAGTTTTAATCCACCAGCTGCTCCTTGGAAACCCTACAGGGCAGTTCTCCTCTGTCTTCTAGGGTCACTATGAGTTGGAACTGACTCGAAGGCAATGGGTTTGGTTTTGTTCAGTTGGTACATAAACACAATGGAATACATAATGACAAAAAACTATGAAACAAACAAAATCATTCAAACAAAAACAATGAAACATCCCATAACACAGATGAATCTGGAGAGCATAATGCTGAGTGAAATAAGTCAATCACAAAAGGACAAATTCTATATAAGAGCACTGTTATAAAAACTCAAGAAAAGGTTTACACACAGAAAAAAAGAATCTTTGATGGTTTCAAGGGAGAGGAGAGTTGGAGAGGGGAAATCATTAACTAGATAATAGACAAGTGTTAACTTTGATGAAAGGAAAGACAACACACAATATAGAGAAAGTCAGTACAACTTGACCAAGACAAAGTCATAGAAACTTTATAGACACATCCAAACACCCAAAGAGAATGAGTTACTGGGGCTAAGGGCTAGGAACCATGGTCATGGGAGTCATCAAGGTCAATGGCATAACAAAGTTCATAAAGAAAATGTTCTTCATCCAACTTTTGTGAGTAGTGTCTGGAGTCTTAAAAGCTTGCAAGAGACCATCTAAGATGCATCTACTGCCCATCCCGTCCAGAGCAAAGGAAGATGAAGAAAACCAAAGACAAAAGGGATATACTAGTCTAAATGACTAATGGACCACAAATACCATAGCCTGCACCAGCCTGAGCCCGAAAGAACTAGATAGTGCCCAGCTACCACCACCGGCCACTCTGACAGGTTTTACAATAGAGGGTTCTGGACAGAATGGGAGAAAAATATAGAACGAAATTCAAATTCACACACACACACACAAAAAAAAAAAGACCAGATTTACTGTTTTGATAGAGACTGGAAGAACCCCCAAGACTATGGCTCCAGATAGCTTTTTAACTCAGAACTGAAGCCACTCCCAAAGTTCACCCTTCAATCAAAGATTAGACAGACCTATAAAACAATAACACAGTGAGGAACATGCTTCTTAGTTCAGTCACGTATACAAGACCAAACGAACAACACTTGCCCAAAAGAAATGACGAGAAAGCAGGAAGGGACAGGAAAAATAGACAGACGGAAATGGGGAACTGGGTTGTGGAAGGGGAGAGTGTTGACACATCGTGGGGATTACAACCAATGTCACAAAACAATTTGTGTATAAATTGTTGAATGAGAAACTAATTTCCTCTGTAAACTTTCACCTAAAGCACATTTTTAAAAAAAGTAAAAATAAAAAAACACATAAATTACGATTACACAACCACATATATCCTGAACCTGGTTATAACTGGTTGTGCATGAGCTTTCTTTTTTATAAACTGAAAACAGAAATAATGTATAAGTTTATATTACATCACTTTTATTATGCCCACCTGTTGTTGAATATATACCCGTATACTATGATAGTAATATATATTTTAGCATACCAAAATAAAATGCTTCATTAATAAAGCTTAAAACAAGTGATATGTAATAAAAATATTTTAAATATGGTATCTTAAACATTTCTTGAAGTAGCATTTGTTTTTTTTTTTACATAGAACTATTCAGCACAGACGTTAGGGTGAATATGTTGCACACATCTGAAGTTCTTAGGCTGTTCATACAACATAGCTTTTTCTGTTATTTAAGTTGCTTTAAATTCAGACTTCTGCATTTTGCTGTTTATGATCAAACGGTTTCCTTTTACTTCCACATACCATTAAATGTGTAGCAATAAAGTGTAATGAGGGAAAAGCATGGTAATTAAGAATGAGTATAACTTGTAGATGAACCTACTAGTTGCATATATGTTTGCATGGATTATACAGACACACGATAATAGAAACAGTTACAAAACACTCCTAAACAACTCTTTATGGATATTTTTATTTTTCTTCTGCTACTTTAAAACTACTAAATTTTTGATATTTATCATTAATGTATGAATGTTATCATATGCTTTCGTTTTCTTCATTATACTCAGTTTGGTTAACATTGTACTTCACTTCTTCCCAGTCTTACACTAAATTGGTAAAAAGTGGTAGTTTGAAGGATTCATTTTAATCTTTCTAGATGACTCACTCAAAACTTTGCTTACAAAATATGTAAGGGCAATGTTTCAAAATCAAATAATTTTGCAAAGATATCTCTATAAGTTATAATTTAGGAATGCTATAAAAAGGGTAAGGAGCCCTGGTGGCACAATAATTAAGTGCTCTGCTTCTAATCAAAAGGTCTGTGGTTCGCACCCACCCAGGGTAATTGGTTCTACACCAGTTCCCATGTAGCTAAATACCAAAACATTGATGTCAGACCTGAGTTAAAATTCTCAATGTTTCACTTTCTAGCTATGTAATCTTTAGCAATTTATCTCAACTTTTTAAATACTTAAAATGACGTTGTGTCCTAGACACTTCAATAAATGACAGAAAGGAATATGAGGTACTCAGATTGGAATGGAAGGAATAAAACTATCCCTATTTGTAAATGACGTGATTGTCTAAACAGAAAATCCCAAAGAATCTATAAAAAAATGCATAAGCAAGTTCAGTTCTAATTATTATTAGTGAGGTCACAAAATTCAAGGTCCATTTATCAAACCCAAATGCATTTCGATACATTAACAATGAACAATTGCAATCCAAGTATTTTAAGTGACATTTAAAATAGCACCTAAGAAAATGAAACTCTTACCTAAAAACACAGCAAAACAACTAATATCTATATGCTAAAACCTGAAAAATATTGACAAAAGAAATCAAAGAAGACATAAATAAGTAGAGATACATTATGTTCGTTGTTTAGAAGGCTCAATAGTGTTGTCCCTTCTCCACAAATTGACCTACAGGTTCTACGTGTTCTCAATCTAAGTCCCAGGAGGGTTTTTTGTAAAATTAAACACTATATTTCTAAATGTATTTGAAATGTTAAAGGAATTATCAATGTATTAATATTTTTCTGGGGTAATGCTTGAAGATTTTAGTTTCTGGAAGTATTATCACACCATAGTTTGAGTGACACTTTTGGAACTCTGCCAATCCTGCTTCCATGTAATACATTGCACAAATTGATTTGACAGTTCCTGAATTACTTTGACTAACATGTAGATAAATACATCTCACAGCATACTATTGACTCTCCAGTAAGAACTTAAAGAAATAAAATTCATTTTATATGCATTTACAGGAGATAGTAGAAAGAACAGAGTGGAATGAACAAACTGAATTTAGAATAGACCATCTTAGGCTTTGAAACTGACATTGTCACTTATAAACTGTGATATTCAGCAAGTCTCTTAACCTAAGCTTTAGTTTCTTTATATGTAAAATTAATATAATATGATCTATGTTATGCAATGATGACAGATGTTAAATATTATATTCATGTTCAAACCATGGTGGCTCATTATAATTATTTACTGGGAACATACATACATGTGTAAATATCCAATTTTAGTTGTTATTCAGTGCTTGTTTTTTTGTTTCTATTTGTTTTTAATAAAGACGTAGGTAAATAAAATCTGTGAATTTGATTAAATACTTGGGCCAGTTAATAAACTCCACTGCACTCAGATATGTTTGCTAGCAAAACAACAATAATGGTAACCATAATCATAATAATACATTTTTAACTGTAATTCAAAAAGGGGATATTGTGAGAGAGTATCTCTAAATATACAAACTTACAACCATTCTAAGCAAAATGTATGTAATTATAAATATTTCAATAAGAGTTGCTCTTCTTGCTATTCATCTTCTCTTCAGACTTAAGATCCCTTAATCCTTTCATTTCTGAAATCTGCATTGAGGCTTCACTCTCAACTTCTAGTCCACTACAATAATTTCTTCCTTTCTGTGATTCCTTCTGCCACTCTGTGGTGATAATCTAGTCGGTGAAGGGTAATTACTACTCAAGAATCATTATTATTATTGTTTAAAGAATTCCCTTAAAGTGGTGAGATCAGGAATACAACTTTTCCTAAGAAACAGTTCTCTTTATCTCTGACGCTACCTTTATCTTCTCATTGTTATATCAACTAGAAGCAAAAAATACATATGTATGTATAGATATATACTTTATCAACTTATATCTTGATCTCTATCTCTATATAATGTCAAAGGTTATCAGTTCCTATTAACGTCCAGAAATCAGATTTTCGTGCTATTATTTTTAGATACTTTATTATGTATTAAGTGAAATCCAAGTAAGCCACTGGGGAAGATGAACAAACTACTGCAATTCCCCTAAAAGTCATAAAAATGCAGTTAGGGAAGTAAGATGTGAACATGAAAATAAATCACGCATAGCATCAGAATGATGCCATAGTGAGACATACATAAAATCTAGACTCGGAACATCTGATTCACTTTGGGTTCTCTTGCTATGTCACCTTGTAAAATGATAATATCTGTGGTAAAACAGGGTTTCTCTAATATTTTGGGGTCTAAGAATAATTTAAGAAATTAGGTAGATACCTGCTTCTTCTACCTCAAAATCTAATGTAAGAGGTACAAGATGGGGCTCCAGAATCTGAATTTTAGCAACTGCTGCATGTGATTCTGATGAGGTATTACTAAGGCCTCACTATGGGAAAAAATAATTTAAAAGAGTTATTCCAAACACTAATATTTTTCTGCTGTTAGGTGCCATCGAGTTGATGCCAACTCATAGCAACCCTATAGGACAGAGTAGAACTGCCCCATAGAGTTTCCTAGGCTGAAATCCTTATGAGAGAAGATTTCCAGGTCTTTTCTCCCTGGAGCAGCTTGTGGATTTGAATCTCCAACCTTTCGGTTAGCAGCTGAGCTCTTAACTGTCCAGGTACAGACCAGTAAAGTGAAATTTGCCTCTGATAATGGAGGGCACCAAGAGACCAAAGAAAGAGATGGGCAACTCCATTGTGGTAGAAAAGGAGTTTATTAGGGAGACTTCCAGACAAGACGAGTCCTGGGTAGCTGCATGACCAAAGCAGATCACTGTACTCTGCAGTGGGAGGACAGAGGCTTTATAGTGGTAGTGGACAATAGTGGCTACATGGCAGGGACTTATATAAGAATGACTTAGCAAACCCTAGCAAACTAGCAGACCACATAAGGGTGCCCATGTTCAGCCTCATAAAGCCTGTTTCCTCTTCAGTCCACTCCTTGAGGCCAGCTCTTACAATCTGGCATGTTCCCTCTCTTTTGCTGCAGTAAGAGAGTCCCTGTTCCCTCCCCAATGAGAACAGATATTGAAGTGGAGTTGGTCATGTGCCGTATAGTACCCGCATATGTGCAAGAAACAGAGAAAGTTACTGTGTTCCCAGAACAGGGGGAAGCCTTCTCTGATAAGGATAAGGAACTGGAGAGAGAAGGCAACCCAATTCCCAGCCTCCATATCAGAGAATGTTCTAGGTCCAAGGTCTTTACTTAGGTAGCCTGGATGGGAGGTATAGAGCCAGACCATTCCTGTAACAGTCCACCCCCTGACTCCCATCAGGGTTCCAGAAAAAGAAGCAAAGTAGTACTAAGTCCTGGTATGCCCATAACCTATTTTGGACATTGAGCTGCATGTCTGTGGTTTGGTGCATAACTCTGGTGGTTGTTTTATCTGTGCATCATTTGAGGCAGCATTTAATGAAGGTTACTAGTAGGACTGTCCCCAGAAGGTTGACCAGGCCTGCTTGGAAAAGAGATCCCAACCAGCCATCCCAGTTGTGGCTTAATCTAAGCCAACTGAATAGATCAAAGGGCTGCATTTGTCCAACCTCATGTATGTATAACTTGTCCTGATTCATATATGTAAAAACACGTATTTCTCCCAACACGATATATTATACAAACAGTACACATTCCAGTACAAGGAATACAAAAGCTCTCTATCTCAACACAACTGAACAAGGTATTGCCATTGCCAGATCATAGACAGTCAATGTACATTGGATCACCTAGTCATATTCTGTAAGTTCTCCATGTCCAGAGTAGCATCAAACTCAGTCTTAAAAGTACTATTCTTAGAGTCAAACCATCCAGACCTGTGCCATTTACGTTTTTAACATATAGAGAGAAATTTCCTTCTAAAGTTGCAGCAGTCCCCACAGGCAGCTTTCATACCTCAAGACGTTTTCCACGAGTAGTGGGGTTGACCGTATTCATTTACTACATGATCTCCACAGTACACCAGGTTACACATTCAGTTGGTCCATGAGGTTTCCTCCTTGTTAACAGATCAGCTGGAATAATGTGGGGAGATGACTTGTAATCTCGGTTCAAATGTTGACAGAGCTAACTGTTGGTCTGACTGGTAGCTCTAGCAAAAGCCTGTATCATTGGGTTCCACAGGTGAGCATCTCTCTGTCATTGTGAGATAACCTGGGGAGAAAAAGAGACAGAGATTAACAATTCCCTCCTTCTCCCCCTTATTTCCCTGGAGGTAAGGGTTGCACAGGTATAGCCACCCAGGGTGTCTTTCCTAGTCTTGAGGCAGTGACCTCTGTGGGAACCCAGATCTTTTATCGGCCACAGTTGTATATAGAAGAAACTTATTTTTATAGAATGGCTAGTTTGATCAAACATACAGCACAAATGAGAAATGCCCTTAGAGGCAACTGCTGCATTGAGACCCCAGACTGCTTGCCTGAGATGTATAGTCCAGGCTGGGATTGTCTTGTTCCCTCCTATCAGCCATTTATGCCTGACCACTGAAGTGCTCAATTGCCCCTGTGGCTTGGGGATGATATGGAGCATGAAGAGTTCATTCAAGATACAGTGGAAACCTCTGGATAGGATAAGAGGACCTGATATAATTAACCTGCCTGTAAACGCCCTGGCCTGTTGCCTCAGGAACCTGTCCCTGGGCCAGTGTTAGCCATGGCCA
This sequence comes from Trichechus manatus latirostris, assembly GCF_000243295.1. Taxonomy (NCBI): domain Eukaryota; kingdom Metazoa; phylum Chordata; class Mammalia; order Sirenia; family Trichechidae; genus Trichechus; species Trichechus manatus. Next base: position 6,602,263 of record NW_004444084.1, read on the forward strand.
GAATCTCGTAGGCAGATCAGATTCCTATGCTGTCTGGTGTTTTCTGATGACAATGGCAGTCCATGCATGTAGACCCAGTCTAGGATGGTGTGTGAATCTCCTCGAGCCGTCCTCTCTTAAATCCAGGAGGTAGTCAGCTGCACATCTCTTTGTTCTGGAGCAGAGGATGCTTCAGCCTCTTGAGTCAGTTGGCAAGAGCAACACTTTGGTTGTTTTCCCCTCTCAGCATAAGGGCCTTTCTGGTGATCATCCACACAAGTAACAAAAGTTTGTCATGAGCAGAGCTGTTTTTTTGTTTGTTTGTTTATTTGTTTTATCCAGATGTCTCATCCCTTTTGGGGCTTGCTTCATATGTCAGTCTGAGGGCTGTCAGTGGCCAAATTAAATGGCCAGACTTTTAGCTATAGCCCACATCACAGTTTCTGTGCACCCCACTAAAAATTGCCCCAATGTCAGTAATTCCTGTCAGGGCTTGGAGGCAAATTTTACAGAGGTGTACATTAATACATCAACATCATCAGTGCATACAATAAAGGCTTATAGGGGCCTCAAAGGGACTTATACATAGTCAGGCTTAGTCAAGGGTCTCAATGACGTTGACCTCAGACTCAAAAGCTTTCCTGATTTTGGTGCCAGGTATTATAGAGACCACAGTCACCTGTGTAATGGTGTCTAAAAACCAAAGACATACAATTTTTTTTTTTTCATTTTCTCACTGAACTTTAATTGTATCAAAAGGCCATTAGTCCTCCCTAGGAGCCCTGGTGGCAACCTGGTTAAGAGCTCAGCTGCTAACCAAAAGGTTGGTGGTTTGCATCCACCAACTGCTCCTTGGAAACCCTATTGGGAAGTTCTACTCTGTCCTATAGAGTGACTATGAGTCAGAATCAACTCAAAAGCAATAAGCTTGAGCTTGATAACAGAAGGACCTAGGCTTACTCCTCAGTCTTAATTATTTCTGAAAGTTGGAAGATCTGGGCAAAGTTGACAGAGCCATCATTCATTTGTGGAGTCACACCCCCACTACACCAAGTGCAAGCATGGGTTCAGCCCAGCCTGGTAACATGGAGGTGGGCCCTCCTATTTATTTTTCCCCTTACTATTGAAGCTGTGACTATGTTTTGCTCAACTATCTTGGCATGGGCAGTTATCAGAGGATTCTAGAGAGGTCTTCTAAGATCTCTTCAAGGCCACTCAACACAAGCTGTCTTGAAGGAATTTTTACTCCTTTTTTTTTTCCTTTCTGTTGTTTTAACGCTTGCTTTGCACTGGGTGTTATAGCGTGTGCCAGGGACCTGTTTAGCCCCTCCAACTATCTCCAGTCCCATTGTTGGAGGGTTTTGAGCAATGGCTAGGGGATTGTTTCCCTAGTCCTTAAATCCCCATCTTTATAAATCTGCAGGCAAGTATTTCTTGTTGCTCATCTTGTTCATGGATGCAGCTGCTCAGTATGTCAGTCCGGACCACTCAGGACTGCCACACATCCCTTCCTATCTGTAACTCTTCCTGCAGAGCTCTTACGCATGCTTCAGAAGCTAGCTTGTCTTCGGTGGCCGGCAAAATAGCCCAGAGCAGTGGCCATCCCATAGCTGCTACTGCTCTCCTAGCTTCTTTTCCACACTTATGAAGGTGGGTGTCTTCCCACAACTGTGTTATGATGTTTGACATTTTCAGGGTGTCCCCATACTCATGTAGTGGTCTGCACACATTAAGAATATGGGCCAGACCACCCCACGTGGAAGTTGCTGCCCAACACGGGGATATCCCCAGCAGAGAAGCATAAGGCCAGATCTCCTCTCATGGAAGTTGCTGGCCAACCTGGGATTTGCTTCACAGAGGCCTTACTCCCACTCACCATTTCCTTGGTGTCCTGGCTGGCTTGTCAATTTTCTAGGCATGGATCAGTAACATGAAATTTGCCTCTGGAAATGGAGGGCACTGAGAGACCAAAGAAAGAGGAAGGCAATGCCAGCGTGGCAGAAAAGGAGTTTATTGGGGAGACTTACAGACAAGATGAATCCTGGGTGGCCACAGGACCAAAACAGACCTCTGAACTCCTCAATGGAAGGACAGAGGTTTTATAGCCATGATGGACAGTAGCGGTTACATGCCAGGGACTTACATAAGAATGACTCAGCAAATGTTAGTGAACTAGTGGACTGCATGAGGGCACTCATGTTTGGCCTCACAAAGCCTGTTTCCACTTCATTAACCATTGTGCCACCAGGGCTTCTTAAAATTTGTCTGTGTATGTCTATATCTATATGAGACATGTAACAGCCTACAAACATACGAATCCTTGTGGAGCAACAGTTAACCACAGGAGAAAGACTTAGTGATCTGTTTCCATAAAGATCACAGCCTAGAAAAAAAAATATGGGGCAGTTCTACTCTGTCACATGGGATTGCTATGAGTCAGATTTGACTCAATGGCACCTGATTGCTAACAACAACATAGTTTTTTTTGTTTTGTTTTGTTTTTTACTTATTTAAGTCTTTAATTTTTCTAAATAATTATTTATTTATGTTTCACAAGTACCTGATACATATCTGGTACATACTAGGTATATAGCGTATATCTGTTAAACTTAATTAAACAAATCTCATCTACATTAAAGGGAATTAATAGCTATATAAAACATTTAAGTGAGAGAAAGATCAACCCTTTCATGAGTGAATTATTTTTTTCCTTTGAATTTTTCGTTGATACTCTATGTTTTCAGTAATGGAAGACATGCTGAATCAAGGATTCTTTCTGGATTTTGATTATGAAATATGGATTTTGATATAGATTGTGTGGGTCACATATGTCCCAGTGCACTCCAGTGATATGAAAGATTGGTGGTAGGAGGCAAGGATAAAATCATTGTATCTCAGCAATTTTGTGTTATTTGGAGTAACCTTTCAAAACGTGGAAACCCTGGTAATGTAGTGGTTAAGAGATACAGCTGCTAACCAAAAGGTCAGCTGTTCAAATCCACCAGGTGCTCCCTGAATACTTTATAGGACAGTTCTCTGTCCTATATGGTTGCTATGGGTCAGAATTGACTCGACAGCAACGGGTTTGGTTTTTTGTTTTTTTTTTTTTTTCCAAAACATGAGGTACTACATAAAGGCAGCTGGTAATGGCCACACAGGAACCAGGATATATATTTACAAGGCTTATCTCCCAGTAAAAAAGCCAAAAGAGACAAAGTTTCAAAAAATCACACCTCCAGGATGCAATACCCAATACAATACACTTGCAACACAGTAATGTGGCAGCAAAGCCCATTTCTTCAGTTTTATACTGTTAAATAGGTCCTCAGCTTGCAGCGGTGAGGCAAAATTGACTCAAAGGCAACAGGTATGGTTTTGTTGGTTTTCACTTTGCAGCAGCATGCACTATAAGTGGGAAAGCAGCTTCCCAATAAACATGAAAGGCAGAAAATGTAGGTGGGCGGACATATACCCCATTACCCATGAAAGGGTTTTAAGTATAATTAGATGATGGAAGCATCACAAAAAAAGTGAGAAAATGATATATAGGACGGTAAGTAGAAGAGATACCTGAAAAGGGAATTCTAGCTGAAGGGAGAAGTTGTGAGGAAAGCATATGATGATAGAAATTCAGAGAAAAATGAATAATCTAGTTTGAGAGAAGCAAGCATATGACAAGTTCTAGGAGTTATAATTAAAAATGCATGTCTAGAACACATGATAAATGGCCTCATATTCTAAGTAAAGGAGTTTATGACCCACACCATTAAACAATTAAAGATTTTTAAGCTGGGGAAGACATTTCAGCATTTACATGCTGTTCCTGTTATAGGTGCCCTTGAGATGGTTCCTACTCATAGTGACCCTATGTACAACAGAACGAAACACTGCCCAGTTCTGCACCATCCTCAAAATCGTTGTTATGCTTGAGCCCATTGTTGCAGCCACTGTCAATCCATGTCGTTGCGGGTCTTCCTCTTTTTTGATGACCCTCTACTTTACCAAGCATGATGGTCTTGTCCAGAGTCTGGTCTCTCCTGAAAACATTTCCAAAGTATGTGAGACAAAAATTCATCATCCTTGTTTCTAAGGAGTATTCTGGCTATACTTCTTCCAAGGCAGATTTGTTCTTCCTTCTGGCAGTCCACGGTATATTCAATATTCTTTACCAACACCATAATTCAAAGGCATCAATTCTTCTTGGTATTGCTTATCATTGTCCAGCTTTCTCATGTGTATGAGGTAATTGAAAATACCATGGCTTGGATCAGGCACACATTAGTCCTCAAAGGGTTTTTTAACACTTTAAAGAGGTCTTTTGCAGCAGATTTACCAAGTACAATCGGTTGTTTGATTTCTTGACTGCTGCTTCCATGGATATTTATTGTGGATCCAAGTAAAATGAAATCCTTGGCAGCTTCAATCTTTTCTCCGTTTATCATGATTTTGCTTATTGGTCCACTTGTGAGAATTTTTGTTTTCTTTATGTTGAGGTGCAATCCATACTGAAGACTATAGTCTTTGATCTTCATTAGTAAGTGCTTCAAGTCCTCTTCACTTTCAGCAAGCAAAATTATATCATCTGCATATCATGAGTTGTTAATGAATCTTCCTCCAATCTTGATGCTGCATTCTTCTTCATATAGTTCAGCTTCTTGGAATCTTTGCTTAGAATACAGATTGAATAAGTATGGTGAATGAATACATCTTTGACGCACACCTTTCCTGACTTTAAACCACAAAGTATCCCCTTGTTCTGTCTTATCTAAGTAAAGGTTCCTCATGAGCACAATTAAGTTTTCTGAAATCCCTATTCTTTGCAATGTTATCTGTAATTCATCATGATTCACACAGTCAAATGCCTTTGCATAGTCAATAAAACACTGGTAAACATCTTTCTGGTATTCCCTGCTTTCAGCCAAGATCCATCTGACCTCGGCAATGATATCCCTGGTTCCATGTCCTCTTCTGAATTCAGCTTGAATTTCTGGTAGTACTCTGTCAATGCACTGCTGCAACTGCTTTTGAATGATCTTTGGCAAAATTTTACTTGTGTGTGATATTAATGATATTTTTCAATAATTTTAGCATTCTGTTGGATCATCTTTTTTTGGAACAGGCACAAATATGGAACTCTTCCAGTCAGTTGGCTAGGTAGCTGTCTTCCAAATTTCTTGAAATAGACAAGTGAGCCCCTCCATCACTGCATCCATTTGTTGAAACATCTCAGTTGATATTTCCTCAGTTCCTGGAGCCTTGTTTAATGTCAGTGACTTCAGTGCAGCTTGACTTCTTCCTTCAGTATCATTGATTCTTCAGACTACACTACCTCCTGAAATGTTAGACTGTCAGTCAATTCTTTTTGGTAAAGTGCCTCTGTTATTCCTTATATTTTCTTTTGATGCTTGCTGCATCATTCAGCATTTTCTCCGTAGATTCCTTCAATATTGCTACTCAAGGCTTAAATTGTTTCTTCAGTTCCCTCATCTTGAGAAATGCTGAGAGTTTTCTTCTCATTTAGTTTTCTATCTCCAGATTTTTGCACATTTCATGATAATACTTTACTTTGTTTTCTTGAGTCGCCCTGTGAAATCTTCTGTTCAGCTCTTTTACTTCATCGTTTCTTCCTTTCACTTTAGCTGCTCTACATTCACAAGAAAGTTGCAGAGTCTCTTCTGATATCCATTTTGGTCTTTTCTTTCTTTCCTGTCTTTTTAATGACTTTTTGTTTTATTCGTGTATAGTGTCCTTGATGTCAATCCACAACTAGTGATCTTTGGTCATTAGCGTTCAATGTGTAAAATCTATTCTTGAGATGGTCTGTAAATTCAGGTGGGATATACTCAAGGCAGTACTTTGGCTCTCATGAGCTTGTTCTCATTTTTCTTCTTCAACCTGAACTTGCATGTGAGCAATTGATGGTCTCTTCCACAGTCAGCCCCTGGCCTTGTTTTGACTGATGATACTGAGCTTTTCTATTGTCTCTTTCCACACATGTCGTCAATTTGATTCCTGTCTATTCCATCCAGCAAGGTTCATGTGTATAGTTACCATTTTTGTTGTTGAAAAAAGGTATTTGCAGTGAAGAAGTTGTTGGTCTTGGAAAATTCTGTCATGCCATCTCTGGCGTCATTTCTATCACCAAGGCCATATGTTCCAACTACCAATCCTCCCTCCTTGTTTCTGGCTTTCACATTTCAATCATCAGTAATTATCAATACATCTTGATTGCATGTTCGATCAATTTCAGACTAGAAAGGCGGTACAAATCTTCAATTTCCTCACCTTTGGCATTAGTGGTTGGTGCATAAATTTGAATAATAGTCATATTGATTGGTCTTCCTTGTACACGTAATGATACTATCCTATCACTAACAGCATTGTACTTCAGGATAGATCTTGAAATTTTCTTTTCGACAATGAATTTGATGCCTTTCCTCTACAATTTGTCATTCCTGGCATAGTAGACCATATGATTATCCATTTCAAAATGGTCAATATCAGTCCGTTTCAGCTCACTAATGCCTAGGATATCGAGGTTTATGCCTTCCGTTTTATTTTTGATGACTTTCAATTTTACTATATTCATACTTCATACATTCTACGTTCTGGTTATTAGTGGATGTTTGCAGCTGCTTCTTCGCATTTTGAGTCATGACACATCAGCAAATTAAGGTCCCAAAAGACGGACTCCATCCACATCAAGGTCGACTGCACTTTGAGGAGGCATCTCCTTCCCAATCATATTTTGAGTGCCTTTCAACCTGAGGGGCTTGTCTTCTGGTACTATACCATAAAATGTTCCACTGCTATTCATAAAGTTTTCACTGGCCAATTTTTTCAGAAGTAGACTGCTGGGTCCATCTTCCTAGTCTGTCTTAGTCTGGAAGCTCTGCTGAATCCTGTTCACCATGGATGATCCTGCCGGTATTTGAAATATAGGTGGCATAGCTTCCAGTATCACAGCAAGACACAAGTCACACAGTAGGACAAATTAATATTTACATATTTAAATCTTATAGTAATGAAAAAACTTTCATAAATTATAATACCTGTACTTTAGAGGATCTTGCAACAGGAAGCGGGAGATAGTTCATAACAAAGACTCTGTAATAATTATGATTACAACCATAAGGAGCAACAAGTTGGTTTGTATTTCGCTTGCAATTTACAAAGCATTTTTTCACAAATTGCTCTATCATAAACATATGGTATTTTTTCTAATGTATTTTTTGAGAATAGATTTAAGTGACTACTTCAAGGTTTAAGAGATTGAAAGTGACAAAACTAGGGCTGACACCTGGTTTCTCATAAGTTTTCCTAGTACGCTCCCCATATATTTGGACTTTCCTAGCATTCTTATATTCGTAAGAGGAAAGTGTAATTCTTCATTTTGTTTTCCCTTAATATCTACATTTGCTTTGCTGACAAATGTTTCCAGAATGGAACTCTTGATTCAGACATTGTGGTGATACAAACATTTGTACTCTTGGGACAATATCGATAGTCAAGTGTTTTTGCCAAAAGTTCCACAGACCAGCTGCCTCTTACAGAAAGGAGATTGGTAACATTTGTAGAAAAGTGTACAGATGGGACAATGTAAATATTGTCAGGAACGTTGCACGTTGTAATCAGTCTGGCAGTCAGCATTCCCCCACAGATAGTCGTTGCACCCACAGATATTTTTCCTGCAGAATAATCTCAAAGGCACCAGGAAATATTAACATTATTAGCTGTCTGTGAAGTAGGAAGAAAAGGGGAATGACATTGTTTAAATTCTTTCTTGATAGTGTTAACACATCTTTGAAAGTACTTTTTGTAGTATCTGACTTGATATTTGTGGAATTTCAATTTAAATGCCAGTTGAAGTTCAAAAGTAGTTTTTGAAAACCAATATCTGTTGAAAGCATTAGTTGTAATTTCTCATTTGCTTGGATTCTCCTTCAGGAAAATATCACATCATGATTTTATCTTTCTTATAATGAATCTTTTGAAGGCATTTTTCCCAAATCAATTGTGAAAAACACTGTAATTCAATATTGTCTTGGCATAAATATATTCAATAAAGGAAATTAAAGGGCATATTCAGAACACCTGCCAGATATCTATAAAGGTAGTGAAAATTGTTTAGTCTAACTCATTACTTCCCCACTCAGGCCTATGTAACTCAGAGCTAGTCAATCTACTTAGATATAATTTGAATAGTCAGCCAAATGGGGTTTAGTCTGACACTTCATTTTATATCAGATATTTGTTTTCTATCACTGTCAATCTATACCCATTGCTGTCGAGTCAATTCCGACTCATAGCACCAGACTTCTTAATTCTCAGATACATACATCATTACAAAGACATTCCAGATTTCTGTCAGTGTTTTGTGTGGTCATATAGAGCCTTGCTATGAAATTGACCAGTTGCTAAAATTGTTAGCATAGACATTATTAATCTGGGAGAAGTGATTCATACCACTAAGCAGATGCCTTAGAGACTAAGTTGAGTAGTCTCCCTCTTCCACGTATACTTAGCTAATTTTCTACTACAGATCATAGTCCCATCTTATGGAAAACTATTCGTTTTCAGAAGTATAAATTCACTCAGATTGTGTATTCTGCTTAGCAACATATATGCAAGTGACTGTTGAAATATGTTACAAAACATTTTAAGGGACCAAAGCTATAGTTCAATGTAATTACTAGAAGTGGGCCTGCTTTTCTCCTTTATAAAATGTACTAGATTTTTACACACAAGTGACAGAGTTATAATTTGGGATGACAAATTACAAATGTATTAAAGGAGAAATAAGAATTTTAAATTATGTATGTGTGTGTGTACACATCTATTTTTGGCCCTTAGAATAAACAAGGATGTGCCCAGTTTCCAGTTCTGTGCTTTATAATTTCATAGATTATTGACCACAATGAGAGAATTGCAATATGGGTGAGTGAATTTTAAGTCTGATACAAATGTCTTCAGTTGTTTTATCCTAAATGTGGTTGACACAAGTTACATGACTGGTGTAGAAGAAAATAGTTGGATAGAATATAGTTTTTTCCAGGAAAAATAGAATATCCATAGAATTTTTCGTTATGGGAGGGAGTATGAATAGATCTTTACAGTTTGAACTAGTCAAAAATGTGGACTAGTTGTTATTTTATTAACTGTCTATTTAAACAAACTATAAACTAAGAGAAATGGGAAGGTCAAGTCATAAGATTTTTAGCTTGTCGTGACCATTTCAGATATAGTGTGACTGCAAGGAAACTGTTGGATTAAATATGTATTTCCATAATTATAGCTTCCTGCCCTGCATCTTGTTCCCTTAGGGCAGATATGATCTAATCTTATTATGGTGTCTCCATTCCATATTCAGTTTTCCCTTTCAGCTCTAATCTTCAGGAAGAGAGTGGAAGACAGATGATGGTCTAGCTAATAAGTCTAAAATGGAAAAGTGAGAAAAGGTATTCAACTAGAGCATTAACACTTTTTAAAAAATAGTTAAAAGATCAGAGTGCCATAAATATTCATATCAAAATGAGGAGAAAACCAATCAAAGCTTAAAATAACTTGAAAGAATCAAATCATATAAAAAATGCCAACCACTTCACATTCTAATTTTTATCCACTGTAACAATGTGATTTAAAGAATAAGATTTCTCCATTTATGTACGGTTATTAGAATCTCTAAAGTTGTCAGTCACAGAAAAGTAGATGGCAAACGTGTATATTAACTGAGAAAATGTGCCAGTCGTTTTTCAGTTTTAATATTAGCACTCAGAAAAATCACCAGATATTTTGAGATTGAAGAGGTAACTCTTCCTGTATGGAGAGTGAAAATTCTGGAAGTGATGACTTGATCTCATAAAGTACAAACTAGTAGCAAGTCACAACAGGACAAAACATATACCACACACACATACACACACACACACACACACACACACACACACACAGTGAGATGTCTAAGTGTAGCATACAGGATGCATGTTAAATTGTAGGAGGTGGGAGTTATTTAAGTTCTGTAAACCTGATGAATCTAATAATAAATTTCTTCATCTTGAAACAATGAATTATGTTTAGAATGGCTAAAAATAATCTCAACTAGAATATATAAATATGGCAAACATAATCAAATTAATATTTGCTATGTCTTCATGTAAATGCTATGAAACTATAAAAGGGGTAAAATCACCATTATTGTTTAAAAAGTGCATGTAGAACATAAACATGGAGAATGTAAACTCATCTGGAATAATATGAAGCTATTAATACTGAGGAGCCCTGGTGGCACAGTGGTTAAGAGCTTGGCTACTAACCAAAAGATCAGCTATTCGAATTCACCAGCTGATCCTTGGAAACCCTATTGGGCAGTTCTACTCTGAATCAGAATTGACTCCACGACAATGGCTTTGGTATTAACACTGATGTTTCTAAAAACAGAAAATACCATAGAGATGCTTAGGAAAGCTAAATGTACAAAAGATACTAATTTAGATTTTTTTTTGTTTTTATAAATGCTCATATAAATAATGTAAAACACACCAGTATCTTAAGAATAGCTATATTTCAATGGTTGAATCATGAACAGACGTCTTTTCTTTTTGTTTGTTTTATATTATATTTTGTTTCTTTTTAAAGTTTGTCTTCTAATTTTTTTAATGTTTATATATAATTTGTAGCATTATTTAAACCATTTTAGGATAAAATTTTGTTTTTTCTTTCCATTTCAGAGTCTAGTAGGTGGCAAAGGTGAAAATTATTTCAAGTGTATATTAACTCTAACTACAGTTTTTCCTTTCTCAATTAAACAAATATATTTAGACTCTTCTAGGAGCCTGACAGAGTCCTGGTAGCACAGTGGTTAAGCATGTGGCTACTAACCAAAAGGTCAGTGGTTCGAATCCACCAGCCGCTACTTGGAAACCCTATGGGGCAGTTCTACTCTGTCCTATAGGGTCGCTATGAGTCGGAATCTACTTGACAGCAACCGGTCTGGTTTTTTGTTTTTTAAGAGCCTGATATGCTATTGGATACTGGTAAAGAATAGTTTCATTTTATTTCTTTATTGGCTTGAAATTAGAATTAAATGGGAGTCTTCTACCTCGTAGTTTATTTAATCATTTGTAATTTTATCATAACAAATACATAAGGATTAATAAAGAGAGAGAAATCTAAATAAAATCTTCGTTCTAGAAGTTGTGCTGAAGATTAGCTACATTACTTTCTGCCCTATTCATTCTTATGTTTATTAGCAGTCTATATGAAATAAACTTACTCTTTTAAATGTCCATGCTCATCTAGACATAAACTTCCCTGCTATTGTCATTGTGACTAGCTATCCAGAACCACGGGTGAAAAATCTGTATTCATGAGCAGGAGTAAAATAAAATATACAACATGGGTATGCAATCACACATTCAGAATCATTATATCATTAATCACTCTACAGAACTCACCAACTAAATTCTGCGCAGATATGGTTACCAATTCAGAAACAGAACTGGAAGTCGTAATTAGACTTCTGTTCATTCTCATTCACCTCATGAAGGGAAGTGAATTGATAGAGTAGGATAATTCATCATTTTATTCTAAAAAAACAGTGAAGGAGTAGTTTTATCTCCTCTGGGGGTCATAAGGACTAGCCAAAATACCCTGGTGAGTCACAAGGAAGTAGTACGTAGATTAATTCTCCTTAATACTAGAGCATCTTTTCTTTGATGGTTTCAAAATATTGTACAAGATGTTCACTAATTCCAAAAACATCTGAGATATTGATAGTATGTTTTCTTCTCTGCATTTTCTATGTTGAAGAAATGAACTACTAAGAGACTATTTTGGGAAATAGAAACAGGAAAGTTATATGTATTTACTGAGTAGCTTCTGAGTGCAGAATAATAAAGACCCTTGAACTATTTTTTGCTCATGACTATTTGATCAACACCATCTAGTTTCTCACTTCTCTGCCTTTCACTGGTCTCTCTAATGGAACACCATCCTCCGTCTTAACACTGGCACTCCGTTCATTAATTATCTCTTTTATTCAATCAACAAGAGGCAATTTACACATTATCTGCATTAAGAGAGCTCCCTACGCCCCCGCCCCCTTCTGTAGTTGATTGGTTAAGAATCCTTGCCCTCAGAAATGAACAGACACTTCACCAAAGAAGACATTCAAATGGCCAACAGACACATGAGCAAATGCTCACGATCACTAGCCATTAGAGAAATGCAAATTAAAACCACAATGAGATACCATCTCACTCCGGCATTACTGGCACGAATCAAAAACACTG
>NW_004444084.1:6626827-6633950 GCF_000243295.1 Trichechus manatus latirostris
AGCACAATTCGAAGAGCGTAGTCAATGTCACTGAACTGTGCATGTAGAAATTTTTGAAATGGTGTATCTTTGGCTATGTGTATTTTCACCAAAAAAAGGTTGAGAAGTTACAGGGTTGTTATGTTGTGGGGTTGTTAACCAATGTCATAAAACAACATGTGTACTTCTGTTTCATGGAAACTATTTGTTCTATAAGCCTTCACCTGAAGCACAATAAGAAAAAAAAATTAAAAAAAAAAAGAATCCTTGCCCTCATAACAAAGCTTATTAAGAAAATGTTCTGCATCTTTGGTGAGTGGTGTCTGCAGTCTTAAAAGCTTGCAAGCAGCCATCTAAGATGTATCAATTGGTCCCAACCACCTGGAGTAAAGGAGAAGGAAGAACACCAGGGACACAAGGAAAGTATTAACCCAAGAGAGAGAAAGGACTACATAAACCAGAGTCTTCATCAACCTGAGACCTGAAGAACTAGATGGTGCCCAACTACTACCAATGACTGCCCTGACAGGGAACACAACAAAAAGTCCCTGATGGAGCAAGAGAAAAGTGGAGTGCAGAACTTCAATTCTAGCAAGAAGACCAGACTTAAAGGTCTGAATGAGACTGGAGGAACCCCAGAAAGCAGGTCCCCAGCTTCTCTATCAGCCCAGAGCTGAAATAATTTCTGAGGCCAACTCTTCAGACAGGGATTGGACTGGACTGTGGGACATAAAGTGATACTTGTGAGGAGTGTGCCTCTTAGCTCAAGTAGATACAGGAGACTAAATGGGCAACTTCTGTCTGGAGGTGAGATGGGATGGCAGAGAGGGTTAGGAGCTGGTTTTGTGGAGAATCAGGGGTGGAAAGGAGGAGTGTGCTGTCACAGTATGAGGAGAGCAATTAGAATCACATAACAATGTTTGTATAAATTTTTGTATGGGAGACTTACTAGAAATGTAAAGTTCATTTAAACTACAACAATAAACAACAACAAAAAGAATCCTTGCCCTCAATTCTCTTAGCAACATTGGAAAATACTTGACACTTATATTAAAATAATCAAGAACCATGACTTATTTGTCTCTGTGTTTCATAATATTTAACAAAGTACTTCAGATACAGGTATTCATTAAAGAATTGTTGAACCATATGATCTTTACAAACTAAACAATGGATATTTAATCACAGCATTTGATCCATTAGGTTTTCACAGTGTTTAAAATTGAATATGTTATACTATCATAAAATCCCTAGTTCCTGAAGTAGGGCGATTCACTAAAATTATTCTAAATCTCAGTTTCCTTACCTATAACATTACAATAAAGATAATGTCTACTTGTCTACTTCATAGCATGGTTTTGGTACATAAATAATATAAATGCTTATGATGGACTTTGCACATCGATTGTCACATAGTCAGTTTTCATTAAATCTTAGCTGTTCTCTATTACACCTTCTTATTTAATCACATGTACTTAATCTTGAGTGTGAGAATTATATGTTTATTGTATGCTCTCTTCGTATTGAGTTTTTTTTTTCTTATTGACTTATAAGTGCTCTTTGTATATTGGAAAATTGAACACTATCATAAATGTGTTTGTATCCTATTTTGTCATTTTTTAAATTTTGTCGCTTTTTAAATTTTTTGATAGCTTATTAATTTATCAAAAAAAATTTAGCTATTTCTACATATTGTACATCATGCTAGACATTTGGGATATTAAATTATATTTATTCATGGAAAAAAATTGCCATCTAGCTGATTCCAACTCATAGCAAACCTGTAGGACAGAGTAGAACACAAGGGTGTAAAGAATATTCCTAGGGAACAGCAAGAATTTATGTTACACCATACTAGGTTATTTTTAAATGGTCGTGTCACCACTCTTGATATAATGGTATAAAATGCCGAAGGTCTCGGTCTCTGGCTTAATATTCCTTTGACGTAGGTGGTTCTCTGGTCATCATTCTACTAAGATGTATTGATTGTCAAATGTCATATGTTTCTCCACGAGGGACTAGAGAGAAGCTGTGGGTATGACATCTGCTTATTTGTATTCCTATTTCATATATTATTTGCGCTGTTTATTTACAGATAGTGATCGAAACATTAAAAAAGAAAGAAGGGAAAAAGAGAGGAAAATTAAAGCTGAATCTTGGTCATCATTTGTTCCAATTTTTTAATGTAGACAGATGAGTTTAGTTAGCAAAAAAGAATTGGAGAATACAGGACATTTAAAATATCATTGAGAGGACATCTATTGCTTCCTGGAATAAATAATATTTAAGTTAATACCAAAGGTTAGCGAGATTATCTAGAGATTTTAAAAGAGAGTTCCTGGCAAAGTTCTTGGTTCAGAATTCTGGAACATCCAGAGTGGGATAAAGCAAGGAACAGAAAAATCAAAATGACTCACGTATTTATTGTAAGATGAAAAGAGGTGAAATGTGAGACTGTGATTAATACGATTTGTATTTGTTTACTGCCTTATTGTCTGTTTCTTTCACTAGAAAAAACTTTGTGAAGATAAAATCCTTGACTGTCTTGTTCACTACTATATGCCCGATACACTGTCAAGTTCTGGCACATGATTAGGGTTTTTCAAAGGCGTTCCCTGTTTTTACATGTTGTCTGGTTGGAGCCACCTTTCCATCTCTATAATGTCTCAGTTTGGACAATGAATTATATGACTACATGATGATTAATTTTATGTGTCAACTAGGCTAGGCACTATAGTTGTCTGGTCAAATGCTAGTCTAGATGTTGGATGTGAAGGTATTATGTAGACTTGATTAACGTTTACAATCAGTTGATTTTAAATAAAGGTAATTGTTAGTTGAGCTTCATGCAATCAGTTGAAGTCCTTACAGCAAAAACTGAAGTTTTCAGGAGAGAAAGGAATTTTGTCTCAAGACTGTAACTTAAAGATCCTGCCTGAGTTTCAAGTCTGCTGGCCTATTCTATAAGTTTCAGACTTGCCAGCCCCCATGATCTTTTGAGCCAGTTACTTAAAATGATTCTCTATCTACTATCTATCCTATTGGTTCTGTTTCTCAGGAGAACTTAGACTGATACACTGCCCTAGACTGATACATTCAAAAATTAATTATTGAAGGAGTGAATGAATGAATGACTGCAAGTCAGTTAAGAACTTTAAAAACCATGTGTTAGTAATTATTTCTTGATTAGTATTGAAAGTACTAATACTATGCATTTTTTATCTGAGTATAGCAATAAGTTCTCTAAGAGAATGGATGATAAAGGGGCAAAAATAATCAGAAGTAAATTAATTAGGTAGCAATTGCAAAAGTGAAGGTAATGGAACATTTTAGTTTAGATTGGATGAGTAATGGAAGAGTATGAGAAAAGTGATTGTATTTGTGATTTCTTAGGGGAAAAAATTGAAAAGGTGTGGTAATGACTTGGCTAAGGATGATATCTAGATTTTATATTTGTGTCTGTTAATAGTAATGTTGCTGTTCACAATAGGAAATCATGGAAGACGTCTAGAATAGAGAAAAACTTTGAGTACAGGCATGCTGAAACTGATCTTTTGAAACAGTGGCAGAGGTCAGGCATTTGGGAACCTATTATGCGACTCAGACGAGAAAATTTTGCTGGTAATATGAATTTGTATATCTTTGTATGTATTTTTGTAACAGGATTGCATGTACATATACAATTACCTTGGGAAATAGATCAGAGTGACGGAAAGTCTATAGTGCTTTTAGACCTTGAGTAAATACAAAATTTAATGGCTAAATAAAAGAGAATTACAGCAAAAGGAAACAAAGAGTAGGAAGAAAGGATGGAGACTAACCAAAGGAGCCTTTGTAATGCAGGTCAAAGAAGAATGTTTCAAGAAGGAAAAAATACTGAGCAGTCTTAATGCTACTGAAAGGTAAAGTAAGTTCAGTAATAAAAAATGTCCATTAGATTTTCCAGGTAAAAGTTATTGAAACAAGGTTTTGAGGAATGATGAGTATAAAAACCAGAATAGAAATGTTGAAGCTGAGTTGACTTGGAAAAAAACAGACAGACAGAACGAGTGTAAACAGACCTTTCAAGAAGATCAATAGTGAAGAGAATGAGATAGAGAAACAGATGGAGAGAGATGAGAGAGAAAATAAGAAGAGAAATGTTGACAGGTAGAGATTGAATATATTTCAGAATATCAAGGAATATATTTTGAAAATTTTCAGTTCATAGTAGAATCTAACCACTGATTCTTCAGTACAGAGATAAATAAATTGGATAGTTGAGATAATATTAGGCTGGCAATTTAGACAGATATGCTACAAAAAAACAGAGAGCGAGGCAAGGTGTTTTAAAACACTGAAGGGGATGTTAAGGAGGGTGTTATTAAAATTATAATCTATGGAAGCTAAACTAGATAAAACTTTGCAGATTAATTACATCTCATCTTGAATGTGTGTGTGTGTGTGTGTGTGTGTGTGTTGCAGCGTTTATTCAAGATCCCATATTGTTTTATTGTTTCTTTGTTTTCTTTTACTTATTCCTGTAGGAAGACAGGTCTCTGGACCTCATATTTGCCTAAAGGAAACAATGGTGTATTTTCCTGAGACATCTCTCAGTTAAACTCATTGTCATTACTTCTTGCCTTTGGAGACCTAAGTTGTAGGAATGGTGATATTGAAATATAGTGCCAACTGTCATTCAGTAGCTGAAGGTTAGTTGGGAAAAAATAGAGGGAAATATGTCCCCAGGGGGAAATTTGTTTCCAGGAATTTTATCTTTTTTTTTTTTTTTTTGTAAATCGTCCCACCACTGCTTATACCTGGTTTTCTATGTTCTTTGCTGTCTCCTTCAGATATGTAGTGATGCTTTATTGTATCTATAACATTTCCACCTTGCCAGTTGGGAATGTGCCTATCTGGTTCTAGAAAATCACAAAAGGAGTGAATTTTAGACAGATGAAATGCCCATCTACCATGGACTATGGAGCCCTGGTGGCGCAATGGTTAAGAAGTTGGCTGCTAACCAAAAGGTCGGCAGTTCAAATCCACTAGCCACCCCTTGGAAACCCCATAAGGCAGTTCTACTCTCTCCTATAGGGTCGCTATGAGTCAGAATCTACTAGACAGCAATGGGTTTTGGTTTTTACCATGGACTGTATTTTTGATGTGGCATTTGTAGCATTTGGCTGTCAGCATTCTCTAGTCTGGGGCCAATAAAAGTATTTACATATGTTTTCTTTTGTTGTCTCATTGTTTTGGGGGACAGAAATTGTAGGCTTGCATTTTTATTACCATATTTTTCAGAAATAAGTTTCTAGATATTGATATAGAAACTTATTTCACTATTTTTTATCAAATGCCTATTCTGTGGCAATACAGTGCTACGTCCTCAGTGTAAATCAGTGAACAAACTAGTACACTCCTTTTCCATATTAACTAATGGTTTTAGAAGATAGAGACAATAAAAAAAACTATCACAACCAGAAAGTCTCTTCGGCCCATCTATATGAGGATCTGGAGATTTTGTTTGCAAAAATCCTACTATCCAGTTATTAATTGGAATTGTTTTCTTCTATTTCTTTGAATTTTTTTAAATGTAATTTTACCGGGAGGCATGGTCAACATGGCAGACTAGTTAGACACTTGCTACATCCCTCGTATAACAAAGACCTGGAAAAACAAGTGATTTGATCCTATGTGAACATCTGGCAGACCTGAACAAGGCAAGGTTAAGAAACCCATCTGAGTCATACCGGAAAGGAAGATCGTTTGGAAGAGGTGAGGAGCGCTAGAGCTGCGGCAGCGACACAGCAGAGACACAGCCATGCAGGGCCACGGGGAAGCGGGCAAACAGCTGTGCTGTGGGCGTGCTCCAGAAGCAGTTTCCAGATCGAGAGAGACCTGGCAGCAGAGATTCTGCTTGGACACTCCGAACCAGTGAAGAGTAGCTCCCAAGAGGCTAGGATAAGTACATGCGTGCACCCTTTCGCAGCAAGTTAAAAAAAAAAAAGCCCATTTGTGAAAAACCTCTCTCCCTTTTACCGCCTACCTCTGTGCTCTGCACTGGATTTGAGAAAAACCTCTCTCCCTTTTACCTCTTATCTCTGTGCTCTCCACCAGATTTGGGAAAAACCTCTCTTCCTTTTACCGCTTCCCTCCCCGCTCTGCACCAGGAGTCTACTGGGCTGGAAATAGATCCCAAAAGGTGCCCTGACCCATTCTCCTGGCTTTGGAGAGGGAACAAATAAGCTGCTGGCTCCACTAGGCCAGGAACACAGGGTCAGTACAACTCCTTTGCTGGCCATAAAAATCAGGGGTCCACAGACTCTGAGTGCCATACACCCCTCTATAGACTAGTGGGGACCAATCTCAACAGCGTTAACCCTCAATCACTACCACAGTACAACAGGGCAAACATCTGAAGTTTAACTTCAACTGCTTCAGCTGTGAACGGGCAGATTTGTGATCCTCGAAACAGCCCTGCCCCTAAACTAGGCACTTTTATCGATCTGCAGCAGGGTCTTGAGGACTTGTGATAGTTCCTAAAGTGCCTAGACACCTGCTTCAGGAGTTCAAGAAAAAGTGGTGCCCTCGCGCCTTTGCAGCCAACATAGTGGGGCACTCTTAGCCCAGCTGCAAAACTCACCTACCTATTCACCCTAGAGAATAGGGACATGCGTTTCTTTCAGACTCTCAGGGGCAGCGGTCAGCCCTATGCCTGGATCAGCGTGTGATCTCCTACCACAGCCAGAGTCCAGTGCCTGCACCAATCACGCATGCCTCTCTAGGACAGGGGATGGGAACTTGCATCACACAC
The DNA here is from genome assembly GCF_000243295.1 of Trichechus manatus latirostris. NCBI lineage: Eukaryota > Metazoa > Chordata > Mammalia > Sirenia > Trichechidae > Trichechus > Trichechus manatus. Next base: position 6,633,603 of record NW_004444084.1, read on the forward strand.
TTGGAGATCGACTGCCTCCACACTAGAGCTGATCCCATATAGGAAATTTTAACAAACTCCGGCATACACATACTTAGTTACAGAACCAACTACCTGGTGACAGGACATTAGAGATAAAAAGGAGTCAAAAATCAAACTAGTGCACACGAGCGGCCTATTTGGGCGTATCAAAACAAAACAAAATAAGAAGCTAGGTCTCACTAAGCAAAAACAAAATAAAATTATAATAAATTATCGATGGCTTGGATACAGTCAATATCAAGTCACATAAAGAGGCAGTCCATGATGGCTTCAGCAAGCTCCCAAAATAAAGAATCAATAAATTCTCTGGAGGAAGAGAACTTCTTG
>NW_004444084.1:6634611-6635916 GCF_000243295.1 Trichechus manatus latirostris
AGAAACCATGCAGGCTAGAAGGCAATGGGATGACATATTTAAAGCCTTGAAAAAAAATAACTGTCAGCCAAGAGTTATATATCCAGCAAAACTGTCTCTCAAATATGATGGCAAAATTAGGACATTTCCAGATGAAAAGAAGTTTGGGGAATTTGCAAAAACTAAGCCAAAATTATAAGAAATACTAAAAGGAGTCCTACGATTAGATAATCAATAACACCGGCTAAAAACGCAAGACTAGAACACAGGATAGAGCAACCAGATATTGACTCAGATACGGAAATCGAAATTGCATCAAAGCTAAAACATTGAAAATAGGGAAACAGATATCAATGTGGAAAAAAAAAAAAAGAGGATAATATTAAAACAAAATAGAGGGACTTAAAAAATGGAGAAATTGATTTTCTATATGGAGGAGAAGTTAAGGCAATATAAAGTAATAAAAGACTAACCACAAAAGAATCTAACAATCCTACAAAACAAAATAAAAAAGTAGAAAAACATAAAGACCAGCAAACACAAAATCTACGACAAAGAAAAAGATGAAAAAAAAATACATAAAGAAAAATGACTCAGCACAGAAAATTGAGGAGAACAAAGAAACTGTGAACAACACACAAAAAGAGATATCAGGATGACAGCACTAAACTCATACCTATCAATAATTGCACTGAATGTAAATGGACTTAATGAACCAATAAAGAGACAGAGAGTGGCAGATTGGATAAAAAAGCATGATTCATCTATATGCTGCCTACAAGAGACACACCTTAGACTTAAAGACACAAACAGGCTAAAACTCAAAGGATGGAAAAAAATATATCAAGCAAACAACTCTCAAAAAAGAGCAGGAGTGGAAATATTGATCTCTGGCAAAATAGACTTTAAAGTAAAATCCACCACAAAAGATAAGGAAGGGCATTATATAATGATTAAAGGGTCAATACACCAGGAGGACATAACTATAATAAATATTTACGCACCCAACAACAGGGCTCCAAAATACATAAAACAAACTCTAACAGCTCTGAAGAGAGAGATAGACAGCTCCACAATAGTAGTCGGAGACTTCAACACGCCACTTTCAGTGAAGGACAGGACATCTAGAAAGAAGCTCAAAACAAAGACATGGAAGAGCTAAATGCTACAATCAACCAACCTGATCTCACAGACATATACCGAACTCTGCACCCAACAGCAGCCAAGTATACTTTCTTTTCCAACGCACATGGAACATTCTCCAGAACAGACCACATATTAGGCCATAAAGCAAGCCTTAACAAAATCCAAAACATTGAAATACTA
>NW_004444084.1:6642379-6674238 GCF_000243295.1 Trichechus manatus latirostris
GCCCCGGAAAGCATGGCCCCTGGACTCTCCATCACCCCAGAACTAAAACAATTTCCGAGGCCAACTCTTCAGACAGGAATTAGACTTGTTTGTGGGACATAAAGTGATACTCGTGAAGAATGTGCCTCTTAGACAAGTAGATACAAGAGACCAAAGGGGGGGGGGGCTTCTGTCCAGAGGTTAGAGGGGAAGGCAGAAAGAGTAAAGAGCTGGTTGAATGTTCATGGGGAATCAGGGGCAGAGGGGAGGAGTGTGCTGTCACAGAATGAGGTGAGCGGTTGGAGTCTCATAACTATGTTAAAAAAAAAAATTCTGTATGGGAGACTAACTTGAAATGTCAACTTCATTTAATTAGATTAATAAAAAAGAAAAAAAATGTAATTTTACCTTGTTTTCCTAAGACAATAATGATAGTATTTCCATATATATATATAGTTTCTTTCTACTGATGTGACCTAGTCTGAGACTATATGGTTCTGGTATTTAAATAAATTTAGTCCCTAGTCATGCCATGCTGCAAAAATAATATTTAAGATTACAATAAGCTGAAGACCTGTGCTTCTCGAGTGACTCTTAAAACTCTCTAAATCTTTGGAGAGAGAAAAAACATATATATGTATATATGTGTGTAAGCATACCAGTATACACATACACATATATGTGTATATCTATATACTTTTTTCAACTCCAGGAAACACGATTTATTAGAATATTAACAGCTTCATGATAGAGTGAAACCAGGAAGATTTTCTCCAGCAATGAAAAATTAATATATAGTATTAATACTGCTTATACTATGTTCTTATGCATAGCACCCTCAGCGTCAACAAAGTTTCTAGGTAACCACACTAATAAAATGATGAAGAATATAGCAACTGTTACATCTTTGTTAAGTGGCAAGTCTTTGGGTGTTAAAAGCCCTTTGTTAGTCTCCTGACTGTTTGGATATTGATGTCACATCTCTGAACAGCATTATGGCCTACAATTACCACCATCACCATAGGGAGATACAGCAACGCTGAAAGTAGCATGTAGTTGCAGAGACACTGCATTGCTAGAGAAAATCATCACAATTACCATGTGTTAGAAATGTAAACATGCTTCACGAGAGTCATGAAATAAAGATAACGGCAAAAAATTCAATTCTCATCTGAAGTAAGAAGTGACAATGGGAAATACAGCTGGAAGTTACAAAGCTGTTAATTATCTTGCACCTGTCCGCACAGAAATAGAAAATAAATTTCGGAATTGTAGAACTCATAAAGATAAATAAATATAACTATTTTAAATTCAATTTTTGCATTCATATATTTTTTGTGAAGAAGGGGAAAAAAGGGTACTGTTATATTTCTTCAAAGTTCCTTGATGTTTATTATTAGCTTAGACCTTAACCTATGAGGGAAATATGGAGTCAAAATAAGCAGTTGTATACAATTTAATAACATTTTCTCCTTCTGCATATAAAAATCCAAGAAATAGAAATGTAATTAAACATTTTCCTTAGTTATCTATGAAGATTTATTGTTAAGGTCAAGCTATAATATATTATAATATATAATATGAAAAGATTTCATGTCAAATTTAAAGGACATTGAGAAGAAAACCAAATAATGTAATCATTGGCACAGTGGAGGTCACATTCAGGACAAAAACAAACAATAAAAAGCAACCCTATCTCTTCTGAAATCAGCCTGTAATTATTGATTTAATTGTCTTTGTACAATGAAGGTGGTTGTCCTGAACAAGCAAAATATCTAAATTGGAAGTTATTCTATTTAATCTAATAAGAACTTTAAAAAAAAATGTTTTCAGTAGGCCGAAAAATTTATAGACTACTATGTTCATTAAGTAAAAATAAATGTGTTAGTGAAAACAGAGAATAAGACTGAAGGGCTATCTGACATGCCGGTTGAACTGTATTCAGGTCCAGGATTAATTAAATTCTTGAAATTTCAGTGACTGTTAAGAGAGTGAGGCCAATGAACCTTTTTTGTTTTGTTTTTTTTAATCTCCAAATCTCAGGAAAGTTTACTATCTGAAAAGCTATTCGAAACAAGACAGAAAATTCCATCAAACCTCATTTAAAAATGAATGCTCCTTGAGGTTTTAAGACACTAATATTGGAGGTGGTTTGTCATGCAACAGTACATAATCATAACACTTGGCTTGGGGCATAAGGAAACAAATAGGTAATTGAAACCATAAAAGGAGTTGACAGGGAAAACAAATGTACAAAATGTAATATTCCAACTGTGTCTTTACAACGTAAGCATAACGGAGCTGAAGAGAGGACAGACAATTGGTAAGGAGAAGAACTACATTTTAGAATTCAGAAATGGAGAAAACTTTTAACAAAAAAATGACACATATTGAAGACTTCATCTGTTCCAGGGACACAGCTTGAGCATCTTCATTTTTTAATCTCATTTAATACTCACAGAAAACCTCTGAGGTATGTACTACTAGCATTTCTATTTTACAGATTACAGAATTGAATATAGAGAAACCTTCTCATGGCACACAACTGAAAACCGGCAGCATTGTGGTCATTCATCCCAAATACTCGAGCACAGAGCCTTCCCTTCCCTTTGCAACTATTATTTTATAAAGTCTTTATGGGATATGATTGAAATTGGCAACTAAGTATATGTATGTGTCATATACAAACACATGTCACATACATATACAGGCTGTATGTAAGCAAATTGATTGTGTTCTTAATTTTTATATTCTCTAATTATTGAATTTAATAAAAATATTTATAGAGAACATAATATGATAGTGATGAAAATGATAGACACAGTCTGGAATGCTAGTTTAGCAAATGTATCAGCCATGCTTTTGCATAAAGGTGCTAAATTAATTTTGGCATTGTGATCCCACATAGCACATGGAAGAATATTACAGAAATGACAGCCCAGTGTTGTATATTTGAAAACAATCTTAATATGCTTATTTTGAAAAAAAAGTATTAATAATATGAAGAGCATCAGTTAATATGAAATCTGCAATAGATGTATAGTGAATAAGAGTCCTACAATTTCTTTTGCCTTAATTACCAGGAAGGGAATAAGAAATTGTCAGGTCATTAGATGCCATTCTTAAAGCTTCTGTGTTCCCTCACTAGGAGAATGCAATTTGTTTCTTTCATATTAGTACCTATAATTTTGTTTTTTTAACCTGGAGTCTTCAACATCATAGTGGAATCCATTTGCTTCTTAGCTCTGGTTCTGTTTATTTTATTTTATTAATTTGTTTATTAGTTAATTAATTAATTATTTTATTGCTTATTCTTCTTGAAGTTCTTCCATTGGGAAAAAAAAATATAGAGTGAAAGGAAAGAAAAAAATCCATTCAGAGTGCGTTTTGTTGACCCTTTATTTTTGTTCTGTTAGACATTCTTTTTTTATGTCTCACCACACGTGTTACAGTTATCACTTCCTATGAATCAAATCACTCCAAAGTTAGTGATGGCTTAAAACAACGATAAAAATTTATTTTCCTTAAGAGTATGCAATTTGAAATTTCTGGAAGATGATGACATGAGCAGTTTCAAGATCCAGTCCTCCCACACGATCATCTAGGAAAACAATCATAAATTTGTAAACTTAGCTTTTTAAGAACTCTGAAAAGCAGTCAGAGAGTTCAGCAACTAAGATAACCCTGAATAAAGGAAGAAGCAACTTTTAAGTGGTAGGAAAACTTTGATTTTCTACTGTCTGAACCTATCTCCCTCTGCAGCTCAGAGGCTTACATACTTGGGCAGCAGTAGCAATGGGCTTCATTCTCAGAGAGGGAGTCTGATCTCTGCTTCTAGAGTGAGCAGAGACTTTACTAGCAAATTATTGTATGTGTCTGTCTAGAGTGAGCAGAGACTTCACTAGCAAATTATTGTATGTGTCTGTTCTGATTTGTCTGGGGTCTGCTTGAAGGACTGAAGTGGGGTATTCCTCTTGGTTTGGTCTGCCGCAGAGCCGGCCATGGGGTACAGGGCAGCAATAGACATTGCCTGCAGGTTCAGACCACCTGTAGCTGCCTGGGGGAGAACAATGCAATTGGAGCATGCAATTAAAGTAGGAGAACAAAAAGTGAGAGTTTGTTCCATTAATAAGTGCTTTCAAAGCACCATGTATATAGGGGAATTGAGAAAGCCACACAAATGCTCATGACAAAACACATGTGCAGAAGACACTACGCTTTCACCTTGGGCTGACACATAAGGGTACAATAATCCAGCCTAAGTACTGAAGGAGGACACTGATACAGAACAAATTTGCAAAGAATAGGATTGGTGGTTCTTTTTTTTTATTATTATTATTTTGTTTGTTTGTGTCTTTCTTTCTTCTTGGAGTACGAGAAAATCTATTCAGAAACACTAGCTGGATGTGGGCTGAAGAACACAGCTTCATTGTCCACAAGTGTATTGGAGATGAGTCTTTGCTCAAAAACACAAAACCATGAACAATAAATGACAAAACAGCTAAATTGGACTTCATAAAAATTAAAAAAATTTGTGCATCAAAGGACTTTATCAACAAATTGAAAGGATAACTTACAGAATGGGAGAATACATAAATTAAAATAAGTGAATAAAAAATTTACTACAGAGCTCAACAACTGATTTGAATTGACAGAATATAGAATCTACAAACTAGATTTAGCACAATTGAAATTGTCTGAGAAGTAATAAGTAAAAAGAATAAATAAAAGTGAATCAGCAACAGAGAAATAAATGATCATATACGAGGAATCCTTAGTAAGACTAAGTACTGATTTCTCCTCAGGAACCATAGAAGCCAGAAGGCAGTGGGGAGATATTTTTTAAGTGCTGAAAGAAAAGAACTGTCAACCAAGAATTTTATATCTGGAAAAACTGTCCTTCAAAAATGAAAATGAAAACAAGACATTCTCAGGTAAACAACAGCTGAAGGAGTTCATTATTACTAGAATTTTCCTGTAAGAAATGCTAAAGGCAGTTCTTCAGATTGGAATGAAAGGATGCTAGATAGTAACTCAAAGCCATACAAAGAAAAAAAGATCTCTGGTGAAGGTAATTTTATGAGCAAATAGAAGGACCAATTTTATAGTATTTTTGTTTTGTAACTCTAGTTATTATGTCCTACCTGATTTAAAATGACAAATGCATAAACAAAAATTATAAATTTAAGTTATTGGGCAAATACTGTATAAAGATGTAATTTGTGATAACAACATAAAGGGAGGTAGGGCTGTATAAGGATAAAGACGTTTTTGTGTGTTAGTGTTTTAATTTGGCATCAATTTAAACTAGGTTCTGATAATGTTAAGACATTAAATGTAATCCCTACAGTTGTTGTTGTTGTGTGCTGTTGAATCAATTTTGACTCCATAGTAACTACAAAGAAAATACCTAGAAAATAAATACAAAAGGAAATAAGAAAGGAATAACAATGATTCAGTACAAAAAAATCAACTAAACAAAAAAGAAGTCTGTACAGGGAAAGTAAGGTCCAAAAACGGCATAATACAAACAAAAAACAAGTAGCAAAATGGCAGAAGTGAGTCATTACTTACCATGAATTGCTTTCAATATAAATGGATTAAACTCTCCAATCAAAAGACGATGTTGGCATAATAGATTAAAATGAATACATAGCATGATTCATATATATACCATTTCTAAGACACACATCTTAGACACAAAGACACAAATAAGTTGAAAGTGAAAGAATAGAAAAAATATTCCATGCAAATAGTATCCAAAGAAATCTGGGTGGCTATATTAATATCAGACAAAATGCACTTCGGGTCAAAATCTATTACAAGAGACAAAGATAGAAATACAATGATAAAAGAGTCCTTTCATTAAGGAGATATAATGATTATAAATACATATGCACTCAACATCAGAGCCCCAAAATATACAAAGCAAACACTGGCAGAATCACATTTACATATGGGAGGGCGCCTGCCACCTTAATGGTTTACATCTTTTCAACTTAGGAAAAAACACAAAATCCAGCTACAGAAGCGAACATCCCCAGCCTGGCCAATTAGAACACTATCTCTGCACTGGGATTGAATCAGGTCTGGTAATGTGACTCAATCAAAGTGAGAGCAAATCATAACCAACAATTTAAGGCAGATATTGGAAAAGATGTTCCATGTGGTAAAAATTATGCCTGGGATTTTTTGGAAATATTTTTGCAAACATTTGCAAAGGGTCTGCCTGGAAATTATGGCAAAACACAGAAAAGTTAAAACTAAAATCAAAATTATCGTGGCGGTATCTAGTACCAACTATGCCTGAAATCAGATTCACCATAGATTTGTCAGTTCCGTGAAAATATATTCCTACTTTATGATTGTTGTTTAAGCATGTTTGAGCTAGACTTTCTGTCACATGCAAAAGAAAAGTCATGGCTATATATCATTTTCTTTCATCTCTTTATTCTGCAATATGTTTGTTTATTACAAAGTTTTTAGAAGTGTTAAACAATACAGATAAAGAAAAAGCTTGCCAAAATCTGACCCTCACCTACATCTTTAGCTGTATTTCTTAGTGCATTTAGCCTTTGCTCCTAGAGCACAGCTATATTGAATTGCATAAAATTTTAATTTAATTATTCAATTTATTCTTCAACATTACACCTTCAAGATTAAGAAATTTTATCAGTTTTATCTTTATGATCTGTATATAAACTACACTTTTAATACAGCACCTAAATTTTTATTGTAAATTTTTGTTATGTGTATTTCCTTCTACTATATTACATATGGGCATTGATGGTTCAGTGGTCGAATTCTCACCTTCTATGTGGGAGACCAGGGTTCAGTTCTCGGCCAACGAGTGTTTCAGTTGGGCTTCCAGATTAAGATGGACTAGGAGGAAAGGCCTATCAATCTACTTTTGAGAATCAGCCAATAACACCCTACGGATCACAACGTTCTGATCTGCAACTAATCATGGGATTGGCACAAAACCAGAAGGCATTTTGTTCCTTTGTGCTTAGGATTGCCACGTGTCGGGACCAACTCTATGGCTGCTAACAACAACAGCAATAGATTGCAAAAGTTTCTAGAGGAAGACGCCATATGTTATTAACTTGTACATGTCCCATAACAAGCACAGTATATGAAAAATATTAGTTAAAACTAAAATATTTTAAATAAATTTTAAAAAATCCATTTTGAAATCAAGATAAACATAATGTTTTCACTATTACTTCCCCTAACTTTTGATTTATTGTTAACTTGGAAAACAAAGAAAAATCTTTTTTTTTCCTGATTGCTAAAGTGCTTTCATGTAAAGAATAAATTCCAGGTGAACAATAGAGTTGAAAAAGTTTGGCAATACTTCATATACATTGACTAGGATTTGTGGAAGTAGAAGAATGTTTTCAAAATTTAATTGAATTCTTAAAGACCAAAATTTAATTGAATTCTTAAAGACCAAAAATGGAATATTGACTCATTAACTTTATCCTTGGTTCTCTTTCTTTTCAAAGGAGTCTCTCCAGAATTATCTCATAATAACCTTACAAGCCCAAACTTCTCTTGCCTAGGGTCAAGAATTTCAATTGCTGTTATTTTTACTTTATGTATTTTAAAACTTCAATATTTTTTCATTCTTATGAGAGATGTATCGAATTTTTCATAGTCACTATAAACGTGAATTCCTCAGGTAATATATTTCAAAACTAGTCTAATATCTGTCATAGTAGGGCAACGATTAAGCAAGTCTTATCTCTGATTTTTATTTATAAATTCATGCGATACTGATAAAATTAATACAGCTCTTGCATAAGGAATAGTAGAAATATCACATATTTTAGTGACACTGCAAAAGAATCTGAACATACGTTGTTGTATGCTTAGGATTAGTATTTTAAGACTGTGTTTAGAAACTGATAAAATGTTACATCTTCAACAGAGAAAGCTAACAAGCAGAGGTAAGGGCTTAAGGGAAAGATCAGACATTCTGTCTTAGTCATTGTGAATGTGATGTGGTAAGAAGACATTTAAATAGAGATGTCTGGGAGACAGAGAGAGATAAGGGGCTAGACAGAAAGAGGTCGGAAACAAGAGCGATCTTTCTATCAGTATAGATAGAAAGCTATGGGGAAATAAGAGCTCTGACTACAGGATTATAGAAAGGTAAGAAACCTGAGAGAAGTCCATAAAACATAAAAGAAATGATCAGTGGCGCCCACCAAAGAAGTTTTTTGGGTACTAATATTATTTGCATAGCTCTTTGTGATTTATAAAAAGCCTTCGCATGCATTATATATTCTTGTTAATGTGTGTAAGAGTGATAGTTATCATTATTTTGTAGACACTAGTGGTCTGTTCTATTGATTTAGCTGCTATGTGTTTAATAGGGCAGAAGTGTCTCTAAAGAGGTCCCAAATGGATCTACTCAAGAAACATTAGGATGAGAATGCATTTGAGTAAAGATTCTATTTCTCTTCATTTTAACATCCTCCTCCCCAGTCATATAACAAGCTAAATGTCTTCACATTGCCTGTCATCCTGAGCTTCTCTGTCCACATGTACTGAAACAACCACTGTTAAAATTTCCTCAACATTTCTGAGCAAACCTCATTTTGACTCATCCAAAACTCTCAACTATAATAACAATAATAATAGTAAATTATTATGTAACAATCAAATACCTTAAATCTGTACGTGTTTTATGGACAATGAGACATTTATGTCTCACAACGACCTATGAGTAAGAACTATTATCATTCACATTTAATAGACAAGAAAACAGGCACAGAGAGGACAAGTGATTTTCCCCAGAACACATAGCCAGTAAATGTCAGAATTGGAGTTTGAACTTACACATTCTGTGTGTGTGTGTGTGTGTGTGCATGTGGTGCGTGTCTGTGTATGCTGAGGGATGATGGTTCCTTAAAAAGGAGAGTAAATAATTCAGTGTTCTGTAACTTAAAATTTTGGCTTTATATAAGCAAGGGACTCATTTGTGCTAGAAGTAATTATTAAGCATCTATAATGTGATAATCATTCTTCTAGAAATAGTGGATATGGTAGTGAACAAGAGAAAGCTCCATGTTAGTGGTAGGTCTAATAAGATCTGTGAAAAAAAAAACAACAAAAAACCTTGAACGGAAGAGAAACACAAACAAACAAAATCAAACAAACAACAAAAACAGTGCATGTGTTTTATTATCCATCTCTGTTGGCATATATCTAGAAATATAAGTGCTGGGTCATAGGGTAGATATTTGTTTGATTTTACTAATTCAGAAATGTATAAGAATTCTGTTTTCTCCACATCCTTGCAACACCTGGGTTCTTTTCAAGTACACTAAGAAAATAACTTAAAAATACAGAGAAAAAATCTTTAAAGGAATAAATGATATGCTAGAAAATATTCACTTAATGCAAAGGAAAGCACTAAATGCTGAATAGGGAAACCAAAAGACATAAGGCATATAGACAACAAAAAGTAAAATGAGAGTCTTAAATTCAACTATATGAATAACAACCAAATGTGAATGGTTTAAACAATCCAATCAAAAGGCAGCAACTGTCAGATCAAATGAAACAATAAGATGCAATTATTTGCTGTCAACAGGAGACACAATTTAGATTCAAAGACAAAAATAGGTCAAAAGCAAAAGGATGGAAAAAGATATATCAAGCAAACAGCATGACACTGACATAGGAACAGATATATAAAACAATGGAATAGATTTAATAGTCTAGAAATAAATGCATTCAATAGGGCAATTGATTTTCAACAAGGGTTTCAAGATCATTCCATCGGTTAAGAATGGTTTTTCAGCAGTTTGTTCTGGGGAAATAAGATATCCACATGCAAAAGAATAAAGTTTGACACCTACCTCACCTCATACATAAAATTTAATCCAAAATGGATCAAAAGATTAAACATAAAAGCCAAAGCTACAAAACTTTCACAAGAAAATACAGCATTTAAATCTTCATGGCTTTAGCTTCGGCATTAGTTTCTAAGTTATGATATCAAAATTACAAGCAATGAAAGAAAAATTAAACTCAACATCATCAAAATTAAAAACTTTTGTACTTCAAAAAACACAATCACAAAAGTGAAAAGACAATCCACAGAATGAGAGAAATTTTTGACATATTATGCATGTCACCCATTGCTGTTGAGTTGATTCCAACGCATAGTGACCCTGTAGAACAGAGTAGAACTTCCCTGTAGGGCTTCCAAGGCTGTGATCTTTACAGAAACAGGTTGCCACATCTTTCTCCCATGAAGAGGCTGGTGGGTTCGAACCACCAATCTTTTGGTTAACAGTCGAGCAGTTAACCACTGTGCCACCAGGGCTCCTTTTCATATATGTTACAAGATATAGTGTCCCTCTAATATAAAAAGAAATATAATAACTCAATAATAAAAATACAACCTAACTTAAAAACGGGCAAATACTCTGAATAGACATTTCTCTAAACAAGCTATACAAATCAACAGTTAATATATTCGAAGATGTTCACCATTATCAGCCAGAATAGAAGTGCAAACCAAAACCACTATGAGATGTCCCTTCACACCCACTAGGTGGGCTGTAATCAACAGATCAGATAATAACAAGCATTGGTGACAACGTGGAGAAATTGGAATCCTCACACACTGTTGATGTGAATGTAAAATGGTGTAGATGCTTTGGAAAACCATCAGGCAGTTCCTCAAAACGTTAAACATAGTGTTACCATATCATCCAGCAATTCCATTCATAGATATATGCTCAAAACTAAAAACACAAACTCATTGCTGTAGAGTGGATTCCGACTCACAGTGACTGCATAGGACAGAGTAGAACTGCCCCATAGGGTTTCCAAGGAGTGGCTGGTGGATTCCAACCGCAAACCTTTTGGTTAGCAGCCGAGTTCTTAACCACTGCACCACCAGGGGTCCTGAGAAATAGGAAATAATATGTCCACAAAAAATCTTGCACAAAAATGTTCATTGTAGCATTATTCATAGAAGTCAAAAAGTTGGAACAACTCAAATGCCAATCAACTAATGAATGCATAAATACAGTATATTATATACATACAATGTAATATTATTTGACAATGAAATAGATGAAGTATTGTTACATGCTACATTGATGATTCTTGAAAACATTATGCTGAGTAAAACAAATTCAGTCACAAATTGTATGATTCCATTTATATGAAATGCCCAAAATAGGCAAATCTATAGAAACAGAAAGTAGTTAGTGGTTTCTTCAAGTTGATTGCGATGGGGAGATTGTAGGGTGATTGATCAGAGTTCTGGAGTTTCTTTTTGGAATAATGTAATGTTCTAAAATTGTTTGTGGGGATTGATATATTACTCTCTGACTATACTAAAATAAAAAAAAAAAAGCCATTGAATTGTATACTTTATATGAGTGAATTGTATGGTAGGTGAAGTATATTTTAATAAAGCTATTAAAAATGATATAATGTATATGCATAAAAAACACTATACCCATTTTACAAATCATATCAAAAGCTTATTATGGAATAAATAAGAATGTTTGCCTACTGTAAGAGGAGGGGGAGTTGAGTGAGGAAGTAAATAACTCAATGGAAAAACCTAATGCAGAATAGTGAAGGTAATAAATTTTGAAATAAAAAATATAATTGTTTCAAATATCTGAATCTGAGGGCCGAATAAATACTAGAGAGTAATCTTTTATGCATGGGAAAACTGTACAATGAATAAGGAAGACCGAAGAAGAATTGATGCCTTTGTATTATGGTACTGGCGTAGAATATTGAATTTACCATGGACTGCTGGAAGAACAAACAAATCTGTCTTGGAAGAAGTACAGCCAGAATGCTCCTCAGAAGCAAGGATGGCAAGACTTTGTCTTACATACTTTGGACATGTTATCAGGAGAGATCAGTCCCTGGAGAAGGACATCATACTTGGTAAAGTAGAGGGTCAGCAAAAAAGAGGAAGACGCTCAATGAGATGGATTGACACAGTGGCTGCAACAATGGGCTCAAGCATAACAACGATCGTGAGGATGGCACAGGACTGGGCAGTGTTTCGTTCTGTTGTACATAGGGTCGTTGTGAGTTGGAACTGACGCGACAGCACCTAACAGCAGTAACAATTTTTATAAGGTCTCTTTGAGGATTAAATAAGTTGAAAAATGCCTGGCACAAAGGAGAAGCTCAAGAGATGGGAGCTACAATTCTTACAGTCTTATTGTGAAAGGCTTCAATGTTCTCCCCAGGAAGGGAGACAGAGTGATCTTCAGGACCTTGAGGCTTCTAAGATCTATTTCTTAGCTAAGAGACAGCACTGCTCACTCATTTTGTGTAGTGTTCCCACCAAGCAGCAAGGGTTTTAGAACATTAGCAACTGTATAGACATGCAGCAGCAGTGATTATTTACTCTAGAGCAGTGGTTCTCAAACTTTAGCGGGTGTCAGATATGCCTGGAGGGCTTGTTAAAATACAGATAACTGGGTGTCACCCCCAGAGTTTCCTATTGAGTAGATCATGGATGGAGCCTGATAATACACTTTTCTTACAAGTTCCCAGGTGACGTTGGTGTTGCTGTTGTGGGACCACGGTTTGGGAGGCACTACATTAGAGTTGTGGAATTCAGCGTACTTGCAGATTATAAAAATCAGGAAATAGTTTATATTATGTTATGATCTTAATTATTGCAAATTATTCTAAAACTTCTACATTTCATAGGTAGCAAACTGTGCATTTCTTAAGTATTTGTAGAAATATAATGACAGTGATGTAAAAATGAATAAAATGTAATGATTTATTCTGAGATAAACCCTTACTTTAAAGGCATAATACATTAACAAATAGAGTTACTTCTGCAGAAATCACAAATAAAATGAGTTTTGCAAAATGGAGATATAATGAAATTGTAAGTAGAAAGGAATTATAAGTTTGGATTAGAGTGTGGAAAGTTCTGAAAACAGTCAATATAATAAGCCTACCATCATAACATGTAATTATTTTGGTATTCACATTCCCACCTATGCTATTAATGAGCTTTAAAATCAAGAGTGACAGTATTATGCACACATAAGCCTATATTTTCCCCTATTTATGAATTTTTCTCTAAATCCATCGTCTTAAGAGACCTACTATTTGTTTTTTCTCTCTCATGTAATGATTATCTCTTAAGATGATGGTTTAAAATAGCTAACTTTTATTAATGGTATTTCAAAATTCTCTTATAAATAATCTATATAGTGTACATATGTATACATATATAAACAAATAAATATATATGTGTACATGTGTAGATATATGTATGTGATGGTTAATCTTATGTGTAAACTAGGCTAGGCTATGATTCTCAATGGTTTGGCAGACACTATGTAATCACCTTGCCTTTTGTAATCTGATGTGAGCAGCCAGTCAGTTGAAAGGGGAGTTTTCGTGGGGCTGTAGTCTGCATCTGCTATATAAATGGATGTTCTGGAAAAGCTTACTCTCTTTCTAGACCTTGCATTCTTCTTGTTGCCTGACCTTCAATTCATGGGACGTAAGCCTGGAAAAGTCTCTTGCTTGCTGTCTGATGTGCGGATTTTGGATTTGCTAACCTCTGCAACTCCATGAGCCAGGAGAGGCCTCCAGCCTGCCACCTGACCTGATTATTTTAGTTTCGTCAGAAGTCTTCAACCTGTCACCTGACCCATGGATTTTGGACTTGCCAGCCCCTACAATAGTGTGAGCCATTTCATCACAATTGTGTGAGTCATTTTCTTGAAGTAAATTTCTCTCTATATATATTTATATACACTTCACTGGTTTTGCTCCTCTAGAGAACTCAGACTAAGACATACACACACACACACACACACACACACACACACACACACATATATACAATGGAATACTACTCAGCCAAAAAGAGAAATGAATTCTTGATGCATGCTTCAGCGTGGATGGAGCTTGAAGACATTATGATGAGTGAAATAAGTCAATAGCAACAGGACAAATATTGTATATGACCTCTCTTATATAAAAAGACAATAACAGGCAAATGTATAGAGACCAAAATTTATTAGTGGTTACTGGGGAAGAAGCCAGGGGGTGGGGAGAAGGGGGAGGTTTATTGCTTATGCAGCACCAAAGCACTGGAGCACTGAATTTCTGTTTATAGTGACGGACAATTCTCATTTCTTAAGGGTAAGAGTTTCACAGCCTATTAATATAATTGCTGTTAATAAATTATGCACCTGTAAAAAGTTGAATTGGAAAATTACATGTATACATATATACATGTATATATATGTGTGTGTGTATATATATATATCACAACCACAAAAAAGCATCAGCTGAGGTTGCTTATGTACAACAAAATACTTCAAGGGATTTGGTTTCTTGGTTGGGCAGTTTAGGGTCATGGTTTCATGGGACATACCAGCTAATTGGCCTAATGTCATGTTTAGTGCTTCTGTTCTACATTCTAGTTTTTTGCATAGTGCCTGGGATCTTACAAGCTTGCAAAGAGCTATCTAAGTTACAACAATTAGTCATTATTTGTCTGGAGAAACAAAGGAAGAAAGAGAGTCAGGAATAGGAAGAGGAAATAGAATGTATGGCTGATTACCTCCATGAACATGACCTCATTTACCATGAGACCAGGAGAACTGGATTTTGCCTGGCTACTATAAATGAACATTTTGATCAAATTTTCTATAGAAGTATCCTGATCAAAAGGGGGAAACTGCAAAAGAAAATTTCAAATTCTCATGGAATCTGGATTTTATGGAGCCATTGATGCTGGATGAAACCCCCCAAAATATTACCCTGAGATAATCTTTCAACCTTTAACCAAAAATATTCTCTGCAATCTTCTTTAAACCAAACAATAGTTTAGCAAAGAATAGTTTAGTAAAGAATATGCTCTACCTTGAGCATTGTGCTTTTTTAAAGAACTATCTATACGGGATCAAATTGATAATAACAACTGGAAAGGTTAGAGAGAAAGGTTAGGGTTTATGTTAATGGGGAGGAGCAATTTGGAAAACCAGGGTGAGAGTAGTTGTATAACTTGAAGAATGTAATCAATGTCATTGAATTGTATATGTTGAAACTGTTGAATTGGTGTAAGTTCTAGTGTAAGTATTTTCAACAGCAACAATAAAAATTAATATTTTTTTAAAAGTCACATCACAATGCATGGGTTGCCACTTTAACATTACATTTTTCAAATATTTTAATAATTAAATTATATTTCAGAAACAGTAACAAAATAAAGTGGAAAGTAGTACTAAGTTTTATACTTACAGGGTTTTAAAAAATGTGACTTCTAGCCAACAGAAGGGCCCTGGTGGCGCAGAGGTTAAACGTTTGGCTGCTAATCAAAAGGTCAGCAGTTTGGATCCACCAGCTGCTCCTTGGAAGCCCTATGGGGCAGTTCTACTCTGTCCTGGAGGGTCGTTATGAGTCGGAATTAACTCAACAGCAACAGGTTTGTTTTTTGTGTGTGTGTGTGTTCAACCAACAGTAACAGTTATAATATTTCATCAAAGTCTGTGAGAATTACATTTCCATGAGAAAAGAAAATTTTAGTTAAAAATGTGATCTTGGAAATTCACTTTTATTAAGGCTTAATTCTAGTTAAAAGAACTCCAGAGTATTATGGTATATGCAACATCTATGCAATTTCTAACATCCTCACATTTTGGAAAGAAATCACTAAGAAAGTAAGTTTTTATTAGTCTAATACAGATAAATCATTAACTGTAAAAATCTAAAACTTTTATATAAGGGAAAATTTATACAATATGTTTTCTCTTTTTTCCAGTGTCCAAAATGTATTGCTTAGAGACCTGAGCAAAAGGTTCTTTCAGTTCTAAGTTTATCTTAACTGGTTTCCCTTCCCTGCTGACAATTTCTTTTTAAATGTAAGTTGTAGGTGCAGGCCACTTAAACCTTTCCAAACATCATCTTTGGAAAGCTGCTTTCTTTCAGATGCTTTATCAGAGCAGTGATTCAATATGTTGCAGGGTTTTTTGTTGTTGTTATTGTTGGTTTTTAATAAAACTCAAGTTGACAAGCCCTATTTTATGTTCTTTTAGAGTTCCTACACTCATGTTTCTTTTCTACCATACTGTTGTTGTTAGGTGCTGTGGAGTCGATTCCAACTCATAGCAACTCTATGTACAACAGAACGAAACACTGCCTGGTCCTGTGCCATTCTCACGGTCTTTGTTATGCTTGAGTCCATTGTTGCAGCCACTGTGTCAATCCATCTCCTTGAGGGTCTTCCTCTTTCTCTCTGAACTTCTTTATCAAGCATGATGTCCTTCTCCAGGGACTGATCCCTCCTGATAACACGTCCAAAGTGTATGAGATGTAGTCTTGCCATCCTTGCTTATAAGGATCACTCTAGTTGCACTTCTTCCAAGACAGATTTGTTCGTTCTTTTGGCAGTCCATGATATATTCAATATTCTTCGCCAACACCATAATTAAAAGGCATCAATTCTTCTTTGGTCTTCCTTACTCATCGTCCAACTTTCACATGTTTATGAGGCAATTGAAAACACTACGGCTTGGGTCAGGTGCACTTTAGTCTTCAAGGTGACATCTTTGCTTTTCAACACTTTAAAGAGGTATTTTTCAGCAGATTTGCCCAATGCACCTTCCTAACTGTAGGATTACTTCCCATAGTGCATTTATTTCAGTGCCCATCTACCTGATAATCATTTGTTTTGGGAGTCATATGTTTTATAAAATGTAAAATGTTAATATTTTGTCACAATTATTACTAAAATTATTTGGTCTAAAATTACAGTGAAACCTGTGAGAGCTGGAACTCTATAGGTTTACCTTGTTTTCTGGGTCTCGCAAGTTTTCCGCCTTTGACAGAATGCAATCAACACTTTTCTATTGTTCTCTATTTAGTGGAAAATATTTGCGTTTTCCTGTTCTGACAGGTTCCTGCCTTAAACAGGCTCCAGCTTTCACATGTTTAACTATATAATAAAACAAATCCAAATCTATTGAAAATATATATATATTTATATATATATATAAAAGCCATTTATTAAGAAGTAATTTTTTTTTTTTTTTACGTACAGGGAAGGTATAATAATTTATCTGAATTCTCTCAACATAAATGTTCTTAGAAAAATATTACAACAGCCATTAAAGGCATTCTTGGAGCAAATGTTTCATTATCTCTTAAGGTTTAAAAATTAGAATGTACAGAAAATATATTAGCAAACCAGTATAGAATATTCAGTATTACAGTCTGACAACTGTCCTGTATAGCATTATTTAGAAACTGAATTGAGAAAGAAAGGTGTGGAAAATCTGATTCTGGTATAGCATTTAGGTTTAACATACAAAGTGTTCTGCAGAGTCTGACATAAATATTTATTTTGACATACAAATAAAATGGAATGATTTTAGAAGGAATCAGATCCTCAAATAATGTCCAGTCCTTTGGGGATTTAAGTTAATCATATTAGTTTTCCAAATTCTTTTTTTTTTTTTAATTACAAATGACCTTATTGTTTAGAACAGGCATTTTAATGTTGACAAATAAGATGCAAATCTACTTTGCACAAAAGAACAAGCCCCATTGCTATGAATTCACACATACATATGTAGATTATTTCTTTGATGTATATACATAAATATATAATTTTTATTGTGCTTTAAGTGATAGTTTACAGCTCTAGTTAGTTTCTCATACAAAAATTTATACACACATTGTTATGTGACCCTAGTTGCTATCCCTATAATGCGACAGTACACTCCTCCTTTCCAACCCAGGTCTCCCGTGTCCATTCAACCAGCTCCTATCCTTTTCTGCCTTTTTATCACCCCTCCGGACAGGAGCTGCCCATTTCATCTTGTGTATCTACTTGAACTAAGAAACACATTCTTCATGAGTATCATTTTATATCTTATAGTCCAGTCTAATTTTTGCCTGAAGAGTTGTTTTCTGGAATGTTTTTAGTTCTGGGTTAACAGAGAGTCCAGGGGCCATGTCTTCTGGGGTTCCTCCAGTCTCAGACCATTAAGTCTGGTCTTCTTACTAGAATTTGAGTTCTGCACCCCACTTTTCACCTGCTCTGTCAGGGACTCTCTGCTGTGTTCCCTGACAGGGCGGTCATTGGTGGTAGCCGGGCATCATCTAGTTCTTCTGGTCTCAGGCTGAAGGAGTCTCTGGTTTTTGTGGCCCTTTTGTCTCTTGGGCTAATATTTTCTGGTGTCTTTGGTGTTCTTCATTCTCCTTTGCTCCAGGTGGGTTGGGACTAACTGATGCATCTTAGACGGCCACTCGCTAGCTTTTAAGACCCCACATGCCACTCACCAAAGTAGGGTACAGAACATTTTCTTAATAAACTTTGTTATGCCAAAATAGATGTCCCCTGAAACCATGGTCCCAGACCCCTGCCCCTGCTACTCTGTCCCTCAAAATGTTTGGTTGTGTTCAAGAAACTTCTTAGCTTTGGTTTAGTCCGGTTGTGCTGACTTCCTCTGTATCATGTGTTGTCCTTCCCTCACCTAAGATAATTCTTGTCTACTATCGAGTTAGTAAATTCCTCTCTTCCTCCCTCCCCACCCTCATAACCATCAAAGAATGTTTTCTTCTGTGTTTAAACTATTTCTTGAGTTCTTATAATAGTGGTCTCATACAATATTTGTCCTTTTGAAACTGACTAATTTCATTCAGCATAATGCCTTCCAGATTCATCCAGGCTATGAGATGTTTCACAGATTCATCATTCTTCTTTATTGTTGCATAGTATTCCATTGTGTGAATATACCATAATTTGTCTGGGGGTGGTTTTTGTAAGCAGAAGACTCCTGTTGCAGGGAGGCAGTGCAGGGGGTGAGGCTGGGGGGATGCCACCAGTACATCGGTGCCTGCTAGCAGGATATGCCCCTGTCCTCTAAAGCATGAAGTAGGGGATGGTGTGCCACCAGTCATCAGGCCCTCAGACAGGTGACTGGAGGGAGTAAGGAGCACTGCTGCTCTGCAGGCCCCCATTACAGGTAGCTGGGCTTAGACTTGGCACCTTTGGTTCACGGATTCCTGGTGCCAGTGGCTGGGTGGAGTAGTGACAGCCACTGGTCCATGAGTCCCTGGTAAGTGTGGCTGGGCATAGCAGCAGGTTCCCCTAATCCTCGAACCCCCAGCACAGTTGGGTGGGCAGAAAAGGTAGTGCCACACTGGCAGCCAGGTGGAGAAGTGGATGCCAATAGTCTGCAGGTCCTGGCTTAGGTGGCTGAGTTTAGGAGCGGGTGCCTACAGTCCACAGGCACCCAGCATGGGTGGATGGGCAGAAAAGGGGGTGCCACCAGGCCATGGGCTCCTGGCATGGGTGTTTGGGTGGAGAAATAGGCACCACTCTTCCACAGGTCCCCGGCACCAGTGGTCAGGTAGAGAGGAGGGTGCCACCAGTCTGGGGGTCTCCTGGCACTAGTGGCTGAGCTCAGGGTGCGGGAGGTGTTGGTTGCCGCTGGACCATGATCACATTGGGGGGTGGGTGAGGGGGTTGGGGATGGCACTACATAACTGTGGGCCTTCAGCATGGGAGACAGGAGAGATGCAGTGGGTGAAGTGAGTGCATTTAACTCAGCCTGGCTCTGGTCATGGGTGCTGTGTTGCTCCTGTTTAGCTGTACCAGGTGATGGAGCTTTGACTGGAAAAACTACTTGCTTTGTCTCCTATGGTCTCACTGTGCAGCTTTGGTTGGCAGGGCACTGGTGATCCATAATTCTCTGTGTCCACTGTTTTTCAAGAGTCATTGTTTCCACTTGGCATTCAGTCTGAATCTTAAGCCTTACCTTTGATTCTCAGGATTCCAAAGTTGTCATCTACATCTGATTCACTTGTTTTCTTGGGTCTTTGTGGCAATAGGGATGTTTTGAAGCATCTGACTATGCTGCCATCTTGGACTGCCTAGTCTGCCCTTTTTAAAAGCAGACACTTTATATCTCGTTCTACACATATTTTTAATTGAGCAGATATTAAAAAAGCAATTAAATAGATCAAAAGTTTACAATTTCAAAGTGTCTAGATGAAACAGTGACAATTAACCTGAATAATTAACTAAAGCATTGATGTTTGCCATAGAGAAATGATATAAAAATGTCTTCTATGATAAATTCCATTACAAAAGATAATCAAACATTGATTAAATATGAATACAATTGAAGTGTATGCAAATAAGATTCTAACTAAGTCAAGGAAAACAATAAACCAATTAGCAATGCTATGGAATATAGCACTCAAGGCTATCACATGCCAAGGTAATTTCTAGTTAAAAAAAGTGTGAACATCTATATATGTATGAATCTGAATTTACTGATCTATATTTTAATAAAAATAAGAAATATATTTATAAATGCAAGGCAAATGGCTACTCCACTTTATTTCCCCAATGTATTTGGTTTAGACTTCCTCTGTATGTTTCTCAGGGCAATATAGTATATATATTAAGAATATTAACTTAATTCATATGAATATTATTATGAACTTAAGTAATCATTTTAATGTGTTATAAGTTGTATACTCGACTCACACTTTTATTTTGACATCTGAATCTCATTCATTACAAAACGAGTTTTTATCTCTCTTCATTTCAAAATCCTTAGGCTTCTAAATTTCTGAAGAAGAAGGTCAATTACATTGTGTTTTTATTTTATTCCTGCCTTGTTTTACAATGAGCAAAGGTTAAATGTCATGCAAGAAAAAAGTTTTCTTAGCTGGGAAAGAGGATAGTTTCCATGTTGTTGTCATTGTTGTTAGGTGCCCTTAATTTGGTTCTGACTCATACTGACCCTATGTACCATAGAACGAAACACCGTCCGGTCCTGTGCCATGCTCACAATCATTGTTATACATAAGCCCATTGTTGCAGTCACTGTGTCAATCCGTCACATTGAGGGTTGTCCTCTTTTTTGCTGGCCCTCTATTTGCCAAGCATGATGTCTTTCTCCAGGGACTGATCCTTCCTGACAACATGTCCAAAGTATATAAGATTTAGTCTCACCATTCTTGCTTCTAAGGAGCATTCTGGTTGTACTTCTTCCCAGACAGATTGTTCATTCTTATGGCAGTCCATGGTATATTCAATATTCTTCTCTAACACCACAATTCAAAGGCGTCAATTCTTCGCTCTTCCTTATACATTGTCCAGCTTTCGCATGCATATGATGCAATCAAAAATACCATGGGTTGGGTCAGGAACATCTTAGTCTTCAAGGTGACATCTCTGCTTTTCAGCTCTTTAAAGAGGTCTTTTGAAGAGATTTGCCCAACACAATGTGTCTTTTGATTTCTTGACTGCTGCGTCCATGGGTGTTGTTTGTGGATCCAAGTAAAATGAAATCCTTGACAACTTCAGTCTTTTCTCCATTTTTCATAATGTAGCTTATTGGTCCAGTCGTGAGGATTGTTGTTTTCTTTATATTGAGGTGTAATCTATACTGAAGAGGGTAGTCTTTGATCGTCATCAGTAAGTGCTTCAAGTTCTCTTCACTTTCAGCAAGCAAGGTTGTGTCATCAGCATAATGCAGGTTCTTAATAAGTCTTCCTCCATTCCCCCAATCCTCATATCCCTTTCTTCCTCATATAGTCCAGCTTCTCAGACTATTTGCTCGGCATACATATTGAATAAGTATGCTGAAGGGAAACAACCCTGACACACACTTTTCCTGACTTTAAACCACGCAGTATCCCCTGTTGTGTTCGAACAGCTGCCTTTTGATCTATGTACAGGTCCCTCATGAACACAATTAAGTATTCTTGAATTCCCATTCTTTGCAATGTTGTCCATAATCTGTTACGATCCACACAGTCAAATGCCTTTGCATAGTCAATAAAACACAGGTAAACATCTTTCTGGTATTTTCAGCCAGGACTCATCTGACATCAGCAATGATATCCCTGGTTCCACATCCTCTTCTGATTCTGGCCTGAATTTCTGGCAGTTCCCTGTTGATATACTGCTGCAGCCACTTTTGAATGATCTTCAGCAAAATTTTACTTGTGTGTGGTAGTATGATAGTAGTGATATTGTTCGATAGTTTCTGCATTTGGTTGGATCATCTTTCTTGGGAATAGGCATAAATATGGATCTCTTCCAGTTAGTTGGCCAGGTAGCTGTCTTCCAAATTTCTTGGCATAGATGAGTGAGCTCTTCCAGCACTGCATCCGTTTGTTGAAACATCTCAATTGATATTCCATCAGTTTCCGGAGCCTTGTTTTTTGCCAATGCCTTCAGTGCAGCTTGGACTTCTTCCTTCAGTGCCATCAGTTCCTGATCATATGCCATCTCTTGAAATGGTTGAACGTCGACCATTTCTTTTTGGTATAATGACTCTGTATATTCCTTCCATCTTCTTTTTATGCTTCCTGTGTCATTTAATATTTTCCCCATAGAAACCTTCACTATTGCAACTCGAGGCTTGAATTTTTTCTTCAGTTCTTTCAGCTTGAGTAATTCTGAATGTGTTCTTCCCTTTTGGTTTTCTGTCTCCAGCTCTTTACACATGTTGTTGTAATACTTTACTTTGACTTCTTGAGCCGCTCTTTGAAATCTTCTGTTCAGGTCTTTCACTTTATCATTTCTTCCTTTTGCTTTATCTACTTGATGTTCAAGAGCAAGTTTCAGAGTCTCTTCTGACATCCATTTTGGTCTTTTCTTTCTTTCCTGTCTTTTTAATGACCTCTTGCTTTCTTCATGTATGATGTTTTTGATGTCATTCCACAACTCATCTGGTCTTCGGTCATTAGTGTTCAACACGTCAAATCTATTCTTGAGATGGTCTCTAAATTCAGGTGGGCTATATTCAAGGTCATACTTTGGCTCTCATGGACTTATTCTAATTTTCTTCATTTTCAACCTGTACTTGCAGAGGAGCAATTGGTGGTTTGTTCCGAAGTCTGCCCCTGGCCTTCTTCTTACTGATGATATTGAGCTTTTCCATGGTCTCTTTCTACAGATGTAGTCGATTTGATTCCTGTGTATTCCATCTGGTGAGGTCCTTGTGTGTCGTCACCGTTTATGCTGGTGAAAAAGTATTTGCAATGAAGTCTTTAATCTTGCAAAACTCTATCATGAGATCTCTGGCATCACTTTTATCACCAAGCCCATATTTTCCAACTACTGATCCTTCTTCTTTGTTTCCAACTTTCATATTCCAATCAGCAGTAATTATCAATGTATCCTGATTGCATGTTCGATGAACTTCAGACTGCCAAAGCTGGTAAAAATCGTCAATTTCTTCATCTTTGGCCTTAGTGGTTGGTACATAAATTTGAATAATAGTTGTATTAACTGGTCTTCCTTGTAGTCATATGGATATTATCTTATCACTGACAGCATTGTACTTCAGGATAGATCTCAAAAGGTTCTTTGTGATGATGAATTCAGTGTAATTCCTCTTCAAATTGTCATTCCTGGCATAGTAGACCATATGATTGTCTGATTCAAAATGGCCAATACCAGTCCATTTCAGCTCACTAATGCCCAGGATATCGATATTTATGTGTTCCATTTCATTTTTGACGATTTCCAATTTTCCTAGATTCATACTTCATACATTCCATGTTCAAATTATTAATGAATGCTTGCAACTGTTTTTTCTCATTTTAAGTCATGCCACATCAGCAAATGAAGGTCCTGAAAGCTTGACTCCAACTACGTCATTAAGGTAGACTCTACTTTGAGAAGGCAGCTCTTCCCCAGTAATCTTTTGAGTGCCTTCCAACCTGGAGAGCTCAACTTCTGGCACTATATCAGACAATGTTCTGCTGCTATTCATAAGGTTTTCACTGGATAATTATTTTCAGAAGTAGACTTCCAGGTCCTTCTTCCTAGTCTGTCTTAGTCTGGAATCTCAGCTGAAACCTGTTCACCATGGGTGACCCTGCTGGTATCTGAATACTGGTGGCATAGCTTCCAGCATCACACAGAAACCCACAAGCCCCCACAGTATGACAGATGGACAGACACGTGGGGGATAGTTTCCATAGAGACTCTAATAATGTCTAAAAACCTGTTAGTATCTTGTACCAGACTGTGGAGAAAGATCCCATCAATTACTGCATTTTGGAATGTGAAGGCTGGTGGTATAAAATAAGAGTTGTTAACATGTTTTGAAAATCATTAGACACTGAAGTTTAGAAAAATGTGGAAGGTAGAAATAAAGTATTATAATGGGGGAAAAGCTTCCATCTTTAATCCATCTTGCTAAAGTGAACAGCATTCTCCTTTATCTGCCATCCATAAAAATGTACCTTGTGCAAATGACTTTTGCTGAAGTTATAGATACTGAGCAACTATATGGTGCAGTGTTCACTAAAACACAGGTTGATCTTATTATAAATAGTATATATTTATGAAAAACATGAGTAATTGTTTTGAGAACTTGAGCTATATTGCATATACACTCTGATTTCAATAAGAGCAATCCCATGGTAAAATCTTTATAAATAAAAATTTCATTTTGCAAATATCATTTCCCTGACATGCATTTTTCATTTTGTATTTTATTCTTATATGTCATTTTGTTTTAAACTCTATGTTAAGCTGAATTTGAAATGTATATATGTATGCTAAACCAAAACCAAACCAAGCTCTTTACCGTTGAGTCAATTCCAACTCATAGCAACCCTGTAGGACAGAGTAAATCTGCCCCCTATGGTTTCCAAGGGGTGGCTGGTGGATTCAAACTGTCAACCTTTTGGTTAGCAGCCAAATTCTTAACCACTGTGCCACGAGGGAATATATACTAGAGTAGATAAAATCCAACGTATACCATTCTTCTTTGGCATATAAAATAAATACTTACATCTGTCTCTATACAAAATTTAAAACATATTATTGAAACAAAATACAAATTGAAATATCTCTCTAGTTCAGCTCTTTAGGCTAGTGGGAAAAAATAAGTTTTTATAAATGAGTTTTAATAACCTAATAATTGGTCATTACAAAACATAGTTTGCATAAAAGTCGACAATCATAAAAGGAATGTAATTTATAACTGTTTATTTAATTCGTTTATCAATATAATATATGACTAATAACCTACATATGTAGTTTTCAAAGGATGAGTCAGAATGAATGCTAATTCATTTTTTTATTTCAACTCAAATATTTAGTTAATTGAAAGCAGACAACTTTCTATATTCCTATTGATGATATTCAGCGACATTAAAAAGTAAATCTTTTACACTCAATCCCCAATGGATCCACTTCCTTAAGAGTAAAATTATACGTGTCATCAATAATACGAAGTCTGTCACCAGCTAGTTAGTTTTATTTTTATCCCTTTCTGTTCTCATGAAATTTCCAGATAAATCAACCCACCAAAATTACAGTAACAGTATATTGATATGTTGGCCTTGGTAAAATTCCAGTGTAATTTAAATTGCATGGGGTTAGATGGAGGATCTTGATATATAGTTCCATTAATCCTCACAACCACTCATGGAATATCGTGATGTAATTAAAAGCTACAAATGTGCAAGACCAGAAAATGTATAGCTCTGATACAGCAAGGAATGGTATTAGAAAGAGAGCCACTTGTGGGAATATTTGTATGAGCTTATACAGTTCAGAGTTGAAAAATAGCTGTATTGATATCATTCCAAAAACACTTTAGAGACATATTAGGAAAGCATTAGACCAATTACTTTAACGTTCTGTTATGGTCAAAATCTTGGCAACTTTTTTTAAGTGTTTAACTAGGGAAATAGTTGGAAAAGCATCCTTTGCTTTATGCTTGTGTATACTACCTCAAATAACATATGGCTAGTTCCTATTAATGTATTTGAAATGATTAGCGCTCTTATTTCTTCTGAATCCTATAAAAATATTTTTTGAAAACAAGAAAAATATTAAAGTTTTGAAGAAAATTTCTACAAAAGTAGGTCAAGAAAATGGAGAGTTAATATTTATATTGCATTTATTTTCAGAATTATTTTCTACTAATGCATATTTTATACTATTAAGACTTATGTTAAATGTTTCTTTAAGGAATTTAAATGTTACCTGTTGTAACTTTCTAGAGGAAAATAGTAAAGCAGGTCTGTTTTATTTTTTAAAGAATATTGAACCCAAAATATACCCCATTTTTAGCAGCCAAGAAGTAAGACTGCATTAGATTTTAGTCAGTTTTGAGGAAAAAGATTGTGATCAACTATTCAAAAAGTCTTACAAAGAGGATCAATTGATTAGCCTGTGAAAATATTCGTAACACTGACATTTTCAGCATTGTTTCTTTTCTCAATGTTTACTTTTATCTAACCTACATGAATATATTATTTAATTCTATGATGTTCAGCTTGGAGCCCAATTAACATTATGAACTCTTCCGTCTACATTCTATGAATAGCTAGTTGCAAATATTAAAGTGGGTCATTTATGCCACTTAAAAAAAAAAGTAAAAGAAAAATTAAAAACTAAGTGATCTTGTAAATAAGGAGATAGCTAGATTTCATGGAGTAAATATTTTTTCTTTATAGAATACGTGTACTTAAATTATTTCTACAGAAGGCATAATCATTGCCTACACACTAATGTTAACATTTCAGACATAGGCTTTCTTTAATTGTTCCTGGATCCAATTTAATTGCCTGTTTGAGCTTTCTTCAGTATTAAAGGACATTCAAAGATAAATGTGTTCTAGAGTTGAATATAAACTGATTTGCTTACTTATTTACTAATGCATTTCTCCTTCTAATTACCGAATATACTCTCAGTGTCTCTTTTTCAACATCTCTCTGACGTTATTTCAATTTTATTTATGTTGCTAAAACATTATTATGGCATTTGTAAAAGTGACTTGCCAAAAATAAATCAACCAATTTTCACTCTTCTACACACTTTTCATGGTACAAAAACATGTCCCTGCTCTATGCATAATCACTCTCTAGATTCTCTTGATGTGTCTAGGGAAAAGTGTACAGATTTAGATTTAAAAATATGTCATCAATCCTTCTCTCTGGTGAGTAGATGAAAGCATGAGAGAGATTCTCGGTTTTCTCCCACATACTGATAAAGATCATGCTAGACAGTGCAACATATTATGACTTACGTCGAATACCCCAAGTCCCATACTTCAGCAGAAAAAATCATAAATTTCATCAATACCTTCATTTCTTCTTACATCGACCTAAAAGTTAAAAGACAATTTTTATGCTAAAATTTTCAAAAGAAATATCAAGTCCATAGGCAGCGCTTACTTCTATTTTTTGCTAACAAAATGTCAGTAAAAGTTTCTTTTAGACAATAGATTTTCTTATAAACCAATAATTGAGTTTATATTAACCAGGTGTTTTTCAACATGTGCCAGGCATTTTGTTAAACATGCTATGTACTTTATTCTCTTTACTTATTGTTGTGGCTTGAATTGTGTTCCCCCAAAATATGTGTTGTAAATCCTAACCCTTATACCTCTGGTCATAATCCCATTTGGGAATGGGTTTTCTTTGCTATGTTAATGTGGCAGTATTATTGTAG
Source organism: Trichechus manatus latirostris (assembly GCF_000243295.1). Classification (NCBI taxonomy): domain Eukaryota; kingdom Metazoa; phylum Chordata; class Mammalia; order Sirenia; family Trichechidae; genus Trichechus; species Trichechus manatus. The sequence continues at coordinate 6,669,849 of NW_004444084.1, forward strand.
GGTGTGCTTTAAATCAATCTCTTTTGAGATATAAAAGAGCAGATTAAGCAAGTGGCAAGAAGACACAAACGAATGGGGAAGATACAAGCCACATGATCAGCAAGAAACCTAAGAATAAAAGCAAAAAAGAAATAAGGACCTAGTTCCAGAGCCGACAGAAAGAGCAAGCCTTCCCCTAGAGTCGATGCCCTGAATTCAGATTTCTAGCCTCCTATACCGTGAGAAAATTTCTGTCTGTTAAAGCCACCCACTTGTGAAATTTCTGTTATAGCAGCACGAGATAACTAAGATAATTATTATAAGCATGAAAAGTATTAGAATTCACTTTATATAGATAAGGAAACAGTTATGTACCCAAGTATACATAGTATGACAGAGCCATAGTTAGAAATCAATTACATCATTTTTCTCTAAAGGAAAGCTTCTTTACATTTATCACAAACGCATATGAAACACAGTATCTCTTACCTGCCAGAATAAACTGTCATGATTTAGAAGTCATGTCCTCTGACTTTATTGACTGTGATTTTCTAGGTTGCTCTCTATGAGAGCTTAGCTGACATACTTGCAGTTCCTTAATGAAAGTGCTAGATAGATTCCCTCAGTGCATTTCTCTAAATTACTTGTATACATATATATATGTATATATGTATGTATATATATGTATACATATATATAAAACATTTGACATTTCAACATATTTTACAGTTATAATTCAGTGGTATTAATTATGTTCATCATATTGTGCACACATCACCCTTACCCATTTCCAAATTTTTCCATCATCCTTTAACAGAAGCTCAGTGCCCCCTAAGTAATGACTCTCTCTTTCTCCCTCCCTCCTGCCTCTGCTACTCACTAATAAACTTAGGTCTGTATATACTTGCCTATTCTAGATAATTCATATAAGTGGGATTGTATAGTATTTGTGATTTTGTAACTAATCTATTTCACTTAGCATAATGTTTTCAAGATTCATCCATGTTTTATAGCAGAGTAATATTCCATTGTAGGTATGTACCACAATTAGTCTATCCATTCTTCTATTGATGGACATTTAGGTTGTTTCCATCTTTTGGCTATTGTGAATAGTGCTTCACTGAACATTGGTGTACGCATAAATGTTTGTGTTCCTACTTTCAATTCTTTTGGATGTATACCAATACGAAAGAGTAAAATTGCTGGATCGTAATTTTATGTTTAAATTTTTGAGGTACCTCCAAATTGTATCGTAATTTTATGTTTAAATTTTTGAGGTACCTCCAAATTGTTTTCCACAGTGGCTATACCATTTTAAAATCCCATCAGCAATGGATGAATTTCAGTTTCTCCACATCTTCACCAATACTTGGTTTCTGTTTTTATTTATTTGTCTTTTGTCGTAGCCTTCTTAGTGGGGGCGAAGTGGTACCTGCTCGTTGTTTTGATGACTAGTGGCATGGAGCAACTTTTCAGGTGCTTATTGGCCATTTGTATTTCTTCTTTGGTGAAATGTCTATTCAAGTCCTTAGCTCATTTTTTGCATGTGTTGTTTGTTTTTTTGTTGTTGAGTTATAAGAGTTTTTATATGTTTTGGCTATTAAACCCTTATCAGTTCCTTAAATTTTGTTTTCATCTCTAGGTTGTCTCTTCACTTTGTTTATAAAGCCTTTTGATGGTCAAAAGTTTTTAATTTTGATTAAGTTCTATTTATCTATTTTGTCTTTTGTTGTTTGTATTTGTAGTGTCATGCCTAACAATCCGTTGTTAAATATTAGGTCCCACAGCAATACCCCTACGTTTTCTTCTAAGAGTTTTTTTAATACTTACAATCTGGTCGTTGACCCATTTTGAAATTATTTTTGTAATATGGTGTGAGGTATAAGCTCAGCTGCACTTTTTGCATGTGGAAATTCAGTTGTTCCAGTACTATTTATTACAAAGACTGTTCTTTCCCTATTGATTTAGCTTAGCACTTTTGTCTAAAATCAGCTGACCATAGATATACAAGTTTATTTCTGAACTCTTAATTCTATTCCATTGGTCAGTATGCCTATTATACCAGTACCAGACTGTTTTGTCCACCATGTGTCTATCAGTTTGTCATACTGTGGGAACTTGCATGTTGCTGTGATGCTGGAAGTCATGCCACTGGTATTCAGATACCAGCAAGGTCACCCAAGGTGGGCGGATAGGTTTCAGCTGAGCTTCTAGACTAAGACAGACTAGGAGGAAGGCCCAGCAGTCTGCTTCTGAAAAGACGTAGCCAGTGAAAACCTTATGAATAGCAGTAGTGCCAGAAGATGAGCCCCTCATGTTGAAAGGCAGTTAAAAGACAGCTGGGGAAGAGCTGCCTCCTCAAAGGAGACTCGACCTTAATGACATGGATGGAGTCAAGCATTCGGGATGTTCATTTGCTGATGTGGCACAACTCAAAGTAAGAAGAAACAGCTGCAAGCATCCATTAATAATTTGAATGTGGAATGTATGAGGTATGAATCTAGGAAAATTGGAAATGGAGATGAAATGGAATGCATAAACATAGATATCCTAGGCATTAGTGAGCTGAAATGGACTGATATTGGCCATTTTGAATCAAACAAACATATGATCCACTATGTGGGGAATGACAACTTAAAGAGGAGTGATGTTGCATTAATTATCAAAAAGAACATTTCAAGATCTATCCTGAAGTATAACGCTGTCAGTGATAGGATAGTATCCATACACCTATAAGGAAGAACAAGTAATACAAGTATTATTCAGATTTACGCACCAACCACTAAGGCCAAAGATAAAGAAATTGAAGATTTTTACCAACTTGTACAGCCTGAAATTGATTGAACATACAATTAGGATGCATTGATAATTACTAGCAATTGCAATGTGGAAGGTGGAAACAAAGAAGAATTGGTAGTTGGAAAATATGGCCTTGGTGATAGAAACAATGCCAGAAATCTCATGATAGAATACAGTTTTGCAAGACCAATGACTTCTTCTTTGCAAATACCATTTTTTACCTACATAAATGGTGACTATATACAAAGAACTCTCCAGACGGAATACACAGGAATCAAATTGACTACATGTGTGGAAAGACACAATGGAAAAGCTCAAAATCATTAGTCAGAATAAGGTCGATTGAGGAACAGACCATCAATTGCTCATATGCAAGTTCAAGTTGAAACTGAAGAAAATTAGAACAATTCCACAAGAGCCAAAGTACCAACTTGATATATCTCACCTGAATTTAGAAACCATCTCAAGAGCAGTTTTGGCACGTTGAAAACTCACGACTGAAGAGCAGACGAGTTGTGGAATGACATCAAGGATATCATACATGAAGAAAGCAAGAGGTCATTAAAAAGACAGGAAAGAAAGAAAAGACCAAAATGAATGTCAGAAGAGACTCTGAAACTTGCTTTTGAACATCAGGTAGCTAAAGCAAAAGGAAGAAATGATAAAGTGAAAAAACTGAACAGACGATTTCAAAGGGCAGATTGAGAAGACAAAGTAAAGTATTATAATGACATGTGGAAAGAGCTGGAGATAGAAAACCAAAAGGGAAGAACACACTCGCATTTCTCAAGCTGAAAGAACTGAAGAAAAAATTCAAGCCTTAAGCTGCAATAGTGAAGGTTTCTATGGAGAAAATATTAAATGATGCCGGAAGCATCAAAAGAAGATGGAAGGAATACAGAGTCATTATACCAAAAAGAATTGGTCGACGTTCAACCATTTCAAGAAGTGGCATATGAGCAGGAACCAATGGCACTGAAGGAAGAAGTCCAAGCTGCACTGAAGGCATTGGCAAAAAACAAGGCTCCAGGAATCGACAGAATATCAATTGAGATGTTTCAGCATGTGGATGCAGCACTGGAAGTGGTCACTCGTCTATGACAAGAGATTTGGAAGACATCTACCTGGCCAACCGACTGGAAGAGATCCATATTTATGCTCATTCCCAAGAAAGGTGATCCAGGAGGTTCCGGCAAGATGGCACTCTAGGCAGAAGCACCACGCCGTCCCTCCACAGCAAAGATCCAAAAACCTAAGCCAAACAGAGAATGCAACATACCTGAAACCCTAGAACATCAAATGAAGAGATAAAGAACTCAGCCGAGCACCAAACGGAGTGAGAATACTGAAACAGAACAGAGAGCGAGGAGAGATTCATGCAGAGGACCCCTACCAGCTAACGCAGCGCAGATCCACCATCTTGGACTCCTATCGGAGACCAGCAAACGGGGGTACGAGAAAGCAGCCTCACAGAGCATCCAGTGGGACACAAAACAGCCGGTAATTTGCGGTGTGCGCTTTCCCACCCCTGACCCCTCTTCGCCCCAGCTCAGGCTCCTCTGCTTCCCGCAGCCACAGTCTCTTGACCGGGAAGCGCTGGCTGCTTGGATTC
>NW_004444084.1:6681463-6707036 GCF_000243295.1 Trichechus manatus latirostris
TAAAAAAAAAAGAAAGGTGATCCAACCAAATGCGGAAATTCTTGAACAATGTCATTAATATCACATGCAAGTAAAATTTTGCTGAAGATCATTCGAAAGCAGCTGCAGCAGTATCAACAGGGAACTACCAGAAATTCAGACTGGATTCAGAAGAAGATTTGGAACCAGGGATATCATTGCTGGTGTCAGATGGATCCTGGCTGAAAGCAGAAAATACCAGAAAGATGTTTACCTGTGTTTTATTGACTATGCAAAGGCATTCAACTGTGTGGATCATAACAAATTATGGACAGCATTGCGAAGAATGGGAATTCAAAAACACTTAATTGTGCTCATAAGGAACCAGTACATAGATCAAGAGGCAGATGTTCAAACAAAACAAGGGGACGCTGTGTGGTTTAAAGTCAGGAAAGGTGTGTGTCAAGGTTGTATCCTTTCAGCATGTCTATTCAATCTGTATGCTGAGCAAATAATCTGAGAAGCTGGTCCATATAAAGAAGAACGGGGCTTCAGAATTGGAGGAAGACTCATTAACAACCTGTGATACGCAGATGACACAACCTTGCTTGCTGAAAGTGAAGGGGACTTGAAGCCCTTACTGGTGAAGATCAAAGACCACAGCCTTCAATATGGATTATACCTCAACATAAAGAAAACAAAAATCCTCACAACTGGACCAATAAGCAAAATCGTGATAAATGGAGAAAAGACTGAAGTTGTCAAGGATTTCATTTTACTTGGATCCACAATCAACACCCATGTACGCAGCAGTCAAGAAATCAGAAGACGCATTGCATTGGGCAAATCTGCTGCAAAAGACCTCTTTAAAGTTTTGAAAAGCAAAGATGTCACCTTGAAGACTAAGGTGCACCTAACCCAAGCTATGGTATTTTCAATTGCATCATATGCATGCGAAACATGTACAATAAATAAGGAAGATCTAAGAAGAATTGATGCCTTTGAATTGTTGCATTGGCAAAGAATATTGAATATACCATGGACTGCCAAAACAATGAACAAATCTCTCTGGGAAGAAGTACAACCAGAAAGCTCCTTAGAAGCAAGGATGACTAGACTACATCTCACATACTTTGGACATATTATCAGGAGGGACCAGTCCCTAGAGAAGTAAATCATGCTCAATAAAGTACAGCATCAGTGAAAAAGAGGAAGACCCTCAACGAGATGGGTTGACACAGTGGCTACAACAATGGGCTCAAGCATAACAATGATTGTGAGCATGGCACAGGACTGGGAAGTGTTTCATTCTGTAGTATATAGGGTTGCTATGAGTTGGATTTGACTCGAAGGCACCTAACAACAACAACAACAACAGACTGTTTTGATTAATGTAGCCTTGTAGTATGTTTTTTAAACCCTGATGGCACAGTGGTTAAGATCTACATCTGCTAACTAGAAGGTTGGCAGTTTGAATCCACCAGGCACTCCTTGGAAACTTTTTGGGGCAGTTCTACTCCGTCCTATAGAATCACTATGAGTCGGAATCAACATGACAGCAATTGGTTGGTTTTGGTAGGTTTACAGTATGTTTTAAGATCAGAAGTGTGAGTTCTCCTACTTTGTGTTTCTTTTTCAAGATTGCTTTGGCTATTTGGGGACCCTTGCAGTTCCATATGAATTTGAGGATTGGCTTTTCCATTTCTGCAAAGAAGGCTGTTGGGATTCTGATGGGGATTGTGTTGAATTTATAGTTTGCTTTGATTAATAATGGCATCTTCACAACTAATAGTAATTTAATATAGAAGGAAGTATCTTTACACCTTGAAGATAATAATGCTATCTACACTATGTATAAGATGATTTCACCTGTACTGCTATCATAATTCAGATAAATAATCAAAATAAAGACACATTGAGACTTCTGTTGTAGAAGTTGAAGTTTATAGTAACTTGGTAGACTATTTGAAATGTGTGATGGAATCTATAGTCCTTTAGGGTACTTGTTCAATGACTGCATCTAAGGATTTTAAAATGGATTATTAGAAGGACTTCGATGTTGTCTCTGTGGGTGATACCAGAAGGGTATATATATACTGGTAAAACAAAAATGGCAAGTAGATGCCTTAATCTAGGTAAAGACATGTTTCACTTTTCTCAAGGGCGTAAAACAAAAACAAATGTTGTTACCAGAAAAGAAGAATTTGGGAATAAATTAACCTAAATAATTTCTTCCATTGATTATACTCAGCATTTAATTACTTATCTCTCTCTCATTATTCTTGTCTGAATTAAGAATGTCACTGTGTAATCCGTAGCTTTGGACAAAATGGCTTTCCTATCATTAAGGATTCTGGTAAATTATCTTATTCACATTCAACAGTATTTTCCTTCACATTTTACCTTTGATAGACCATAGGTCCATAAGTAAACATTGGTATAACTAATTCAAGGTAAAATTTTGAAGTCTTAAGCTATAAATTGTTGCTTTTCATGTTTTCCATTTTCTTCCCCCAATTTAGTTGATCCCTTTCCTCCATATTTATTCTTGGTACGTTCTTTATCACTAACATTATTCCAAAAAAAATGAGTAAGAATATGATGTTTTAGTTCATCAGAAATTTTTGACACACTTGGAAGAAAACATTCAATTTTGTTCAAGAACTCTTTATGACAATCGGAAGAGTGAACTAGCGTGAGGAATAGGGGGAGCAGGATTTGGGACAAAGGGACAGGACAATATTTGAAGGATTTTCTGTGTGTGTGTAAGTAAGAAAGAGGAGGAGTTGTAAAAATTGGTAATGATTTATAATAGGGAAAGAAACTTAAGATTTACTAAGAACTGGTTATGTGTTAAGCACAATGGCAAGTGCTTTATACATCTTATTTATTTTAGCCCTCATACCAATTATATTAAATAATGATTAATATTGTCTCCATTTTGCAAGGAAAGCTAAGCATGTTTAATACATAATTTGTCTAAATGTATATATTGTTCATAAACCGAGATGATGTATTGAGCCCAAGTCTGACTCTTGAGACCAGACCAAAGTCACCAGGCTGAATTAGAAGACCTTCTTTGGATATCCGTAATGACTTGTGGTTTCCTCTTCTAGAGGCCTTTAAATTTTTCTGTCTCACTCTGTAAACTCTGCCTCAATTAGTAGATAAATGTTATTTATGGCTTTATCTTAAAACGTAAGAATGCCTCTTAATAATAAATACTGCATGCATTTTTTAATCAATGTGTGGATAAACTGATAGTTTATATTTACTAAATTGTAGGTGCAAACAACCTTGATTTAAAACAGACTATGTGTTCAAATCCCTGAAATCGAAAGAGGAGTAATTTCACTTCGAGAGAATTACATCGTTTAAAACTAAATATACACAATGATATCTGCATAATTCTTTTTGATTATTCCAACCACTGTACAAACATATACACATTACATAGATAAATAGCTGCCATCAAGTTGACTCTGACTCATGGCCACTTTATGTATAACAGAATGAAATGTTGCATGGTCCTGCATCATCCTCACAATCGCTGGCATATTTGAATCCATTGTAACTATTATGTCAATCCATCTCACCAAGGGTCTCCCTTGTCCTTGTTGCACCTCTACTTCACCAAACATGATGTCTTCCACCACTAATTGATCCCCTTTGTTCTGTTGAGATCCATAAGGTTTTCACTGGCTAATTTTCAGAAGTAGATTGCCAGGACTTTCTTCCTAATCTGTCTTGGTTTGGAAGTTCTGCTGAAACCATTCTACCGTGGGTGACCCTGCTGGTATTTGAAATACCAGTGGCATAGCTTTCAGCCTCATAGCAACTTACAATCCACCTCAGTAGACTGTTGTGGATTGAATTGGGTCCTCCCTCCCGCAAAAACGTGTTTGAATCCTAACCCCTATATCTGTGGATATAATTGCATTTGAGAATAGGGTTTTCTCTGTTAGGTCAATATGGGCATGTCAGTATAGTGTGTCTTAAACCTAATCACTTTTGAGATGTAAAAATAGCAGATTAGGCACAGAAGCAAGGGAGCATAAATAGGGGAAAGATGGATGGCACAAGGAGGTCTTCAAGGAACGGAGGAACCCTGGAGAAAAGAAGCTGAGACAAGGATGTTCCCCCGGAGTCCCCAGAAGGAGAGCCTTTCCCCAGAGCTGGTGTCCTGAATTCGAACGTCTAGCCCCCTAAACTGTGAGAAAATAAATGTCTGTTTCTTAAAGCCACCCACTTGCAGTATTTCTGTTAAAGCAGCACTAAGAAAAGAGATAATGACAAACTGACAGATGAGTGGTGGCACTTACATACTACCTCTCCATAGATTTTATATACGTGAGTAATAGAAGGACTGGAACTTATTCAGTATGTGTATTCACATTTTTCACCTATAAGATCAAACTCAAAAGTGAGCAATAAATTATAGTATGTCACCAAACTATCTTTTTATGCAAGGATCATTTCCATCTGATTATTAGATGACATTCACATTGGTCTAAAATGTGCATGGATAGCTATGAAGACAGTTGCTGAAGAAGTTATTTTCTCACACACATTTCTTGATTTTTAGACTCGCTGAAAGAGCTATAAAAGCAGTGCTCAAGTTAATTTTCATTTATCAGTAATTTATATATGCAACCTGCTAGAGATAAAACTTTCTGATAGCTAACATAAAAGCTGAATTACTAACAGACAGTACTACACTAATGTCTGCGATTTAATATACCTCCTTAATTAGATACCACCATACAATTGGACATTTTGAAATACACAGAACTGAAATTAAGTTGGCAAATTTTCAGAAAATGCTCTATAAGCTTTATATTAGAGTGCAGCTTTCATGCAATTTTCATTATAAAAACAAGACACTGGGAAAATTATAAATAATAAAATATAGTCCATCAAATGTCCATAAAATTTGCAAATACATTTAAAGATTTTTTCACCACAATATTAATGATTGACTCGTGTTAGATTAACAGAAACACTCCCCAGAAGAATATAGGAATAGATTTCCACAGTGAATTTTCGATGCTTTTTAATTGACTGTGCAAAATATTCTACCCATGTCAACTATAAACAGCATGCAGCTGACTAATTCCCGTATGTTTATTTACAAATTTAATTTCATAATACCAGTTAGGTGTCATCAAATTCATCTGCACAAAGTTTCATGCAATTCTTGGATGATAACAATGTTTTTGAGCCTTAATGCTTCATTATACCACCTAAGGCATAAAGGGTAATTGTTGCGGAATATACTGCTTTTTATTCTATTATTACCTAACAATTAAACTATTCCTCCTGGCTGGAGCTGCCATTTATGTCACAAAATAGGAGTAAATGTAGCATTTGGAAATGATCACCATAAAATTTATGGGTGATGTCACTCATCATGTGCTCCCCCTCAATCCCCTTTGCCATACTGATTCAGACTATAGCCAAATGCTAAAAAAAGACAAAGAGAAACAGAATATAGAGGAAGTTGAAAATAAGAGAAAAGTTTTTCTTCTTAAAAATAATGTTTACGCTGTTCTATAAAACACTTCGCTGGATCTTCTATTGTTCTTAAGAGTAAAATTTTAATTTTTATCATAACTTCCATAAGCAGTCATCAAACTCATACTCAGAAAATTGTCTATTTCCATTTTCCTTAATTCTAAACAGCACACTTTCAAATTCACCCTCCTCTTTGTCATAGCCACAAACACACCACAGTTAAGCAACACTCTAGCAGTTACGTGATGATGTTTTTTGAATTAATGGAAGTGGGAAATGAAGGAAGGAAAAAGGAAAAGAGGGAAGGGAGGAGGGAGAAAAGAAGGGAAAGGAAAGGAAAAAATATGTCAGCTTGGAAATCTTTTCAATATCTTGATATTGCTGAGTAAGAACTATTAAGATATAATAAAAACTAACAATTAGAAAAAATATTAAATATTTAAATAATAAAAACTAACAACTAGTAAAAAGATTAAACAGTAAAATGATAAAAGTTATCATATGAAATTTATCAGAATGTAATAAAATTTCCCCTCTATCCCTATAACTACTGTGATGGTTAATTTTATGTGTTAACTTGGCTTGGCTCAGGAACCCTGGTGGTACGTGGTTAAGTGCTCGGCTGCTAACAAAAGGTTGGCGTTTCGAACCCATAACACTCAGCAGGAGAAAGATGCGGCAGTGTTTCTGTAAAAATTACAGCCTTGGAAACCCTATTGGGCAGTTCTACTGTGTACGATAGGGTCACTATGAGTTGGTATTGACTCTACAGGAACAGGTTTTAGGGTTCCCAGTGGTTTTGCTGACACTGGATTAGTTCCTGCCTGTTCCAGCAGAATGTGGAAATTATAGAACAATATCATTAATATCACACACAAGTAAAATTATGCTGAAGATAATTCAAAAATGATTGCAGCAGTACAATAACAGGGAACTGCCAGAAATTCAAGCTAGGTTCAGAAGAGAACTTGGAACGAGGGATATCATTGCTGATGTCAGATGGATCTTGGCTGAAAGTAGAGAATACCAGAATACCTGTGTTTGTGGACTAGGCAAAGGCATTGGACTGTGTGCACCATGACAAATTATGGATAGCATTTCAAAGAATGGGAATTTCTTAACACTTAATGTGCTCATCAGAAATTTGTACATAGACCAAGAGGCAGTCTTTAAAAAAAAAAAAAAAAGGAGGCTACTGCATAGTTTAAAATCAAGAAAGGTGTGTGTCAGGGTTGTATCCTTTCACCATACTCAATCTGTATGCTGAGCAAATAATCCAAGAAGCTGGGCTATATGAAGGACAGAGCATCAGAATTGGAGGAAGACTCATTAACAACCTGTGATATGCAGATGACACAACCCTGCTTGCTGAAAGTGAAGAGGACTTGAAGCGCTTACTGATGAAGATCAAAGACTAAAACTTTCAGTATAGATTACACTTCAACATAAAGAAAACAAAAATCTTCACAACTAGACCAATAAGCAACATCATGATAAATGGAGAAAAGATTAAAGTTGTCAAGGATTTCATTTTACTTGGATTGACAATGAATGCCCACAGAAGCAGTGGTGTAGAAATTAAAGTATTGAATTGGGCAAATCTGCTCACAAGATCTCTTTAAAGTGTTAAAAAGCAAAGATGCCACCTTGAGGACTAAGGTGCGCCTGACCCAAGCCATAGTATTTTCAATCTCCTCATATGCATGTGAAAGCTGGACAATGAGTAAGGAAGACTGAAGAAGAATGACTGCCTTTGAATTACGGTGTTGGAGAAGAATATCTAATGCAATGTAATGTAATCCCTTTCCATAATGTAATTTAATGTAATGTAATCACTTTCCATAATTTAATTGATTAATCAATTGAAAGAGGACTATCTTAGGATATAGTCTGTCTTCAGACTATGAATAGATACTTTGGCAGAACTTGCTCTCTCCCTGGACTCTGCCTGACTTACAGATCTTGGGACACAAGCCTGAAAAAGTCTCCAGCCTGCTGCCTGACCTACTTATTTTAGACTTTGCAGCTTTTACAATTGCATGAACCAATCCATTGAGGTAAATCTCTCTCTCTGTCTCTCTGTTTGTATGTACATATATATGCATCTCCCTAGTTGCACAGTGGTTAAGCACTCGGCTGTAACCAAAAGGTCAGTGGTTCAAACCCACAAGCTGCTCTTCAGGAGAAAGATGTGACAGTCTGCGTCTGTAAAGACTTACAGCTTTGGAAACCCTATGGGGCAGATCTGCTCTGTCCTATAGGGTGGCTGTGAGTCGGAACCAACTCTACGGCAATGGATATATTAACATATGTGTGTGTCTCACTGATTCTGTTTCTCTAGAGAACCTTGACTAAGACAACTTCTATGCTATTTTCATGAAAATCAATGTGGAATTTTTTGAAGAGTACAAATTAATTACATTTTGTGGATGGAGAACCTGAGATTGGATGAACTAGAATTCTGTTTTCTTTCAGACAGTGATGTTTATATGAAAGCCTTCTTTTATCTGTCCTCTAATTATATTCCAGACTTACTAAAGAGTCTTACACTAAATATCTTCATTCTCAGTATTACCAAATAAATTTCAAATTGAAAATCTGAATATTAAACCTATATACTGAGGCTTTTCTACCTATCTTTGATAGATTTTTAAATTATCAACGTGTGGTTTTGTTTTTAAAAAAGAACAAAAGACAAACTGTTATTTTTCATCCTTTTCTAATAATTGTAATTGATGGCAACTGGTATTGGTATAAAAGTATTAATGGAAGAAGGCAACAGTATTCACTTTTTAATAATTCCATTGAAATCTTCCTTTGGGAATGTACATAGCATATGGAATCTTTATCTCTGCTAGTGTTTTCATAGATTAATTAATTAATGTATGGAAGCCTATTTCAGCTAGGGTGGGTTAGAAGATAATGCATTTGATTTGATTTTGATCCACGTGCAGGTACACAGTGTTCAGTCCCGGGATCCCACGACGGGTCGTGCTTGTCCCACGTTTGCAGAGATGCTGCAGTGAGTCCTTGGGCAGCCACTAGCGGCAAGCGAGCCCTTGCAACATGTTGCGCCCAGCACAGCCCACAGCAGAGAGCTGAGAACCACGTGCACCTGCCCTCCTTGGAAGTCAGAAAGGGCCGGCCGCCTCCAGCCGAGCGGCCTGCCTACATGAGGCTGCACATCCAATAGTGACGAGCTTTGCAGCTCTAGACTTGCCAACAGGCAAGGGCCACAGACAGAAGGAAAGCTACAGAGTGTTGAACGGCCCCGCCCCTGCATCCTTTCTAGCTTTCTCCCAGTTAGTTTTTTTTCGTGATAGGCTTACGGGGATTGGTTTGTAACTAGAGGTTGTGCATAAACCTGGTTGTACGTAAGTCAAATGTTCATAACCCGGAGACTGCCTGTATAATAATAAAAATTTTATAGTTGAGATGACATGTTCTGAATCTTGAAATAGAAGTAGGATTTAACTTGATAGAGATGAAAGGAGAAACTAATCTGAGCATGAGAGGAGAGTATCAGCTTAAGATACAGGCTAACAAAAAAATCACCTCTCCAAGTTTAAATGAATCAAATGTTAGTAATGAATATAGCAGAAGTGATTTTCTTATACCCATAATGGTTATGATCTTGTAAAAGTGACATAAAATTTACTATGAATGGCAAATTATAGGGGCAATACTAATAGTATTTGGTTTACTCATAAAGCAGTTATCAATGGTGATTAAGTTTACATTAATTAAACTAAAGCTAAATTATATTGATTTAACTAATACTAATGAATCATTATTAATTTATTGTTAAACATATTTTATTGGATAACTTTTGTGGGCCAGTTACTAAATTTGGTGGTTGGGGTGCAAACATGAGTAAGATGTATTCTCCAGGTTTAAACATACCAAACTTTGTTAAGGAAGGCATGCACACACACACACTACTATGCAATGTAACAATTTTGAAGGCAGATAAAAAGGCTGAACTGCAAGCATGTGCCTAGTACTAAATTCTAATATGTACTGAAACATCACTGTAATAAACAAAATTCACTGAAAATTTTAGAAATTTTATCTAGTGGAACTCTTATGGAGTACTGTGTGAGGATAGAAGTGACATTTTGATAATATGCATGAGGTAAAGGGTAAACAGTTTTCACTCCCTTCTAAAGGGATATATTCAAGAAATAACAGTGTAAGTAAACTGCTCTTTAAGCATGCTTTTTATTTTCAAGATTTTTGTTTCGGTCGACTTGGATATATAAGGTTAGTTCCAAACCGAGCTGCTTCTGACAGTAACAGGCTAAGCACTCTCTCCAACAGTTCTCTGTGCTTCATTTAAATTGTACCCAGTCTTTCCTAACAGTAAATAGTGAACAAGTAATTATAGGAGACTGTTTAAGGGATACAAGATTTCACCTTGCCCATGGTACTTAAGTATGCCAATCTATTCTTGGATAAATAAATACATATATGTATATATATACACACACACATATATACATTTATATGTATATACATATATATGTTTATATATACATATATGTTTATACGTATACTTATATATGTTTATATATACCGATATATGTTTAATAATGCAGTAGATTTGAGAAATAAGCAATTTTATTTCAGTACAGTGAGGAAATATAATGGAAAGAGAAAATGAATGACGTATATAATGGAAAGAGAGAATGAATGGTGTATTGGAGAATATCTGAAAACCTGTACTTACATAGATTTGTCATGAAAATTTGCATGTTATTTGTACATAAAAATTGCCATATACAATAGTACATTTTGTACATGAGAATCAAATCTAGCTGAAGACATGGAAATAATACAACCCACCACATTTTATAAGAACCTTCACTGGGTGTAAAATTCACTGCATCCCAATAAGAATAAAAATGGGAAGGAGTTTTCTGAATTTTTTGTGGAAAAGTCATCAATATGTAGTTTCTGGAGAGTATTTGTCAAACCTCACTCATAATCTGACTTTAGCCTCACTAGTGGAGCGCTGGTGGTGTAGTGGTTAAGAGCTCGGCTGCTAACCAAAAGGTTGGCAGTTCGAATCCACCAGTTGCTCCTTGGAAACCCTATAGGGCAGTTCTACTCTGTCCTATAGAGACACTATGAGCCGGAATTGACTCGACAGCAATGGGTTTTGGCTGGGACCATTGAATTGATGATGGTAGATATTAAATATCTATACAGCCAGAAGGGGAGGTGTGGAATTGAATTTACTGGTAAATCTCCATCTCAGGATATAAGATTACATGATAATTTGTAACAAATCTGCAGAAAATCTGAAATTTGCCATGAATTATCTCCAAAACTAGATACTAAGACACCTGAAAGTAGAGACTGTGCTTTCTTCTTTCAAATCCCTCTGGTTCTCAAAGATAGGTACATAATAGCTGACAATATGGTTTGCTAATGTTAATTAGAAAAATTGAGGAGATTATTGAAAATTATTTTTAGACCTGATGAATTAATTTGGAAGTGATGAAATTAAATAAACATGTCATTATAAAATATTATTTCCAGAAACATATTTTGTAAATAGATTCTTTAAAAAGAGAGAGATTCTAAAATAAAAAAAGATTTATTTTCATAAAAACTATTTATATGTTTGATCTTTTTGTCCCAGACTTTGAACACATTAGATAAAACACAGAATATTTGTCAAGTAATTATTTCTGGAGTCTATATTTTCTAACATTTAATTCTATGGGATTTAATAATTATCTCCTTTATTCCACCAAATAAGAGCTGTAGGAATATAACTGTGTAGTAGGAATTATTTAACTTCATATCCATTGGTCAATATACATTTTAAAATTAGAAAATCTTGTTACTAGTTCTAAAAATTACTAATATATTTTAGAATCTTCTCTATCCTCAATTGTAAAACTTTTAGTAATGAAAAGCCACACTGTGTCAGAGAAAAATCACACACATGCACACAGGTGGTATCTCAGAAGATAAATTAGGGAATGGAGACTTTTATCCTTGTCAACTGCTAATGACACTTCAAAATTCATCTCTTAACAATAGATAGAAGAGCTAGACAGAAAATATATGTATGTGAAAGCAGCTATGCAATATATACCAAGACTGAGATAATCCTGCACTGTAAAACAAACTTCAACAAACAAAAAAGAATTAAAATAATAAAAGCTGTTCTCTGATCATGGTGGAATCAAACTAGAAGTCAGTAACAGAAAGAAAGGAAAACATTCAAACACTTGTATCATACTATGAGTCAAAGAAGTCTCAGGTAAAATTTTTAAAAAAATTTAAAAAGTGATCTAAATGAAAATCAAAAACAAATTTTCTAAAATTTATAGCACACAAGCAGTTCTGTGAACACTAAATGCTTACATTAGAAAAGAGTAAAGTCCTTGAATAATTAATATTCATTTCTGTCTCAAGTACATAGAAATAGAAAATAAACCAAACGCAAGCAGATGGAAAGATATAATCAAGATAAAAGCAGAAATAAATGAAATTTAAAACAGAAAAAATAGAGAAAATCATTGTAATAAAAAACTTTTTCTTTTAAAAGATCAATAAAATTGGCAAACCTCTAGCAAGACAGACAAAAAAGAAAAGAGAGAAAATAAATAAACACTATCACTATGGAATCTATAGATATCAAAAGGATAATGAGTGAACAGTACAAAAGAAGTCTAGACTTAAATTTGACCACTTAGCTAAAATGATAATTGTTTAAAAAGCACAAACTACCACAACACACTCAATATGAAATAGATCATTTCAATAACCCATCAATTATTGAGGAAATTAAATTTGAAATAGAAAACTTCAAACAAGTCACTTCTAAGCCCAAATGATTTCATGGAGAAATATAACAAATATTTAAAGTAGAATCAACACCGATCTTATACCAACCCTTCCAGAAAATAGAGGAAATAAGAACACTCACCAATTCATATTACGATACAAGTATTACCTTGATACCAAAACCAGAAAAAACCCAGTGCAAAATAAGAAAAGTATAGACCAATATCCTTCATATACTTAAAAGCAAAAATCCGTAACAAAATATTAGCAAATAAAATTCAGCAATATATAATGATCAAGTGAGATTTATTTCAGGAGTGTAAGGCTGGTTCAATCTTCACAAAACAATGTAATCAACCATATTAGTAAGTCAAAGAAGAAAAATTACATGATCATATCAATTGATGCAGTAAAAGCATTTGAAAATGTTCAACACTCATGATAAAAAATATTTCAGAAAATGAGGAACAGAGAGGTACTTCCTCAACTTGTTAAAGAACATTTGCAAAAATTTAAGACCACACTCCTTGGTGACAGACTGAACACTTTCTCCCTAAGCTCTTGAACAAATTAAGGATGTTCACTCTCACCACTGCTCTTCATGATAGTCTGGAAAAGGAAATGTAAAGCTCAGAGATTAGAAAGGAAGAAATAATTCTATCCCTGTTTGCAGATGACATAATTATCTACACAGATAATCTGAAAGAATCTGTGAGTTCAGCAAGTTTGCAAGGCACAATATCAACATACAAAACTCAATTGTATTTTCTATATATTAGCAATGAACATGTGGACACTAAATTTAAAAATACATTTCCATTTACAATTAATCAAAAAGGTAAACCCATAGGAATATGTATAACAAAACACACATAAGACTTATATGCTGAAAACTATAAGACACTGATGAAAGAAATCAAAGATCTAAATAAATGGAGAGGCATTCAGTGTTCATGAATTTCAACACTGAACATAGAAATACATCACTTTTCTGGCAAGTTAATATATGGGTTGAACATTATTCTTATCAAAACCCCAGAAAGAGTTTCTTTATAGACAGTGACAAGATTACTTCAAAATCGATATGGAAAGGGTAAAAATACAGAATAGCTAAAACTATTTTGAAAAAGAATAATAAAATGGAAAGAATTACTCTTCCTGATATCAAGATTTATTATAAAGCTACAGTTACCAAGACTGTCTGTTATTTGTGGAAGGATAATTATAATGATCAATGAAACAGAATAGAGGACCTGAAAATACCTGCATACAAGTATGGTAAACTGATTTTTGACAAAGCTGCAAAAGTAATTTACATAATGGAGGAAAGGATAGTCTTTTACAAATGGTGCTGGAGCAGTTGAATATTCATAGACAAAACAAAAGAAAACAAAACCCTCAACCTAAACTTTACACCTTATAGAAAAATTTAACTCAAGATGGAACATAAACTAAAATAGTAAACATAGATCTATGAAACTTCCAGAAGAAAAGATAGGAGAAAATATTTGGGACCTATGAATGGTTGAACACTGCTTAAACATAACTCTTAAAGCCTAATATATAAAGAAAAAAATGATAAATTGGACTTCCTCAATGTTAAAAACTTTTGATCTGCTAAATACTCAGTTAAAAGGATGAAAAAACATCTACAAACAGGTTGAAAACATTTGCCAGTTGAATATCTGAAAAACAAATATGTAAAGAACTCTCAAAACTCAACATTAAAAAAAATATAATTAGAAAATGAGGGCAAAAGACATAATGAGATATTTTACTGAAAAGACTATACTGATGATAAATAAGCACATGAAAAGATTTCCAACATTTCTAGCTGTTAGGGTAATGCAAAATAAGACCATGAGGAGATATCACCACACACCTATTCAAACAGCTAAAATAAGAAATAATGACAATACTAAATGTTGGTGAGGATGCAGAAAACTAGATCTCTCGTACATAGTTGGTGAAAAAGTAAAATGGAACAGCCATTCTGGAAAATGCTTTGACCGTTTCAAAAATAAAAGAAAAAACAAAGGTACACTTTGAAACAACTCAGCAATTGCACTTTTGGATATTTATTTCAGAAGAATAAAAACTCATGTCCACACAAAAACCTGTACATAATAGTTCATACTAATTTATTTGAAATAACCTAAAACAGTAAACAGCCAAAATGTCCCTCAGTAGGAAAATACTTAAACATATTGTAGTCTAACTATACCATGGAATACTAATCAGCAATAAAAAGGAATGAAATGATCACACATATAACAACTTGAATGGATTTCAAGGATATTATGCTAAGTGAGAAAAAAACAATTTCAAAAGGTCATATATTGTATGAGCCTATTTATATGTCGTTGTGTTGTCAGCTTCCATCTAATCAGTTCCGACTCATAGCAACCCTATATACAACAGAACAAAAGTCTACCAGGTCCTGTGCCATCCTCACAATCATTGCTATGTTTGAGCCCATTGTTGTGGCCACTGTCAATCCATCTCATTGAGAGCCTTCCTCTTTTTCACTGGCTCTCTTCTTTACCAAGCAAGATGTCTTTCTCCAGAGACTGGTCCTTCCTGATAACATGTCCAAAGTACAGAGGATGAAGTTTCGCCATTCTTGCTTCTAAGGAGCACTCTAGCGGTACTTCTTCCAAGATGAATTCGTTTGTTCTTTTGGCAGTCCACGGTACATTCAATATTCTTCACCAACACCATAGTCCAAAGGTGTCAACTCTTCTTTAGTTTTCTTTATTCATTGCATGAATATGAGGCAGTTGAAAACACCATGACTTAGGTTAGGCACACCTTAGTTCTCAAGGTGACATCTTTGCTTTTTAACACTTTAGAGGGGTCTTTTGCAGCAGATTTGCCCATTGCAACATGTCCTTTAATTTCTTGACTGCTGCTCCCATGGGTGTTTATTGTGGATCCAAGTAAAATGAAATCCTTGACAACTTCAATCTTTTCTCCATTTATCATGATGTTGCTTATTGATCCAGTTGTGAGGATTTTTGTTTTATGTTGAGATGTAATCCATCTTGAAGGCTGTGTGTAGTCTTTGATGGTCATCAGTAAGTGCTGCAAGTCCTCTTCACTTTCAGCAAGCAAGATTGTGTCATCTGCATATCGCAGGTTGTTAGTAAGTCTTCCTCCAATCCTTACACTGTGTTCTTCTTCATATAGTTCAGCTTCTTGGATTATTTGCTCAGCATACAAATAGAATGAGTATGGTGAAAGGATACAACCCTGAAAAACACCTTTCCTGACTTTAAAACTATGCAGTATCCCCTTGTTCTGTTCGAAAGACTGCCTCTTGGTCTATGTACAGGTTCCTCATGAGCAAAATTAAGTTTTCTGGAATTCCCATTCTCCCAGTGTTATCCATAATTTGTCATAATTGCCACAGTCAAATGCCTTTACATAGTTAATAAAACACAGGTAAACATACTTCTGGTATTCTCTGCTTTTAGCCAAGATTCATCTGACATCAGCAATGATATCCCTCATTCCATGTCCTCTTCTGAGTCCAGCTTGAACTTCTGGCAGTTCCCTATCAATGTACTGCTGCATCTGCTTTTGAATGTTCTTCAGCACAATTTTTCTTGAGTGTGATATTAATGACATTGTTTGATAATTTCTGCATTCTGTTGGATCATCTTTCTTTGGAATGGGCACAAATATGGATCTCTTCCACTCGGATGGTCAGGAAGCTATCTTCCAAATTTCTTGACATACACTAATGAGCACCTTCAGTGATGCATCAGTTTGTTCAAACATCTCAGCTGGTATTCTGTCAATTCCTGGAGCCTTGTTTTTTGCCAATGCCGTCAATGCAGCTTGGACTTCTTCCTTCAATAACAGTAGTTCTTGATCATATGCTTCCTTCTGAAATGGTTGATCATTGACCAGTTCTTTTTGGTATAATGACTCTGTGTATTTCTTCCATCTTCTTTTGATGCTTCCTGCGTTGTTCAATATTTTCCCCATACAGTCCTTCAATATTGCAACTTGAGGCTTGAATTTTTTCTTCAGTTCTTTCAACTTGAGAAATACTGAGTGTATTCTTCCTTTTTGGTTTTCTAACTCCAGGTCTTTACACATTGCATTATAATACTTTACTTTGTCTTCTCAAGTCGCCCTTTGAAATCTGTTCAGCTCTTTTACTTCATCATTTCTTCCATTCACTTCAGCTACTCTAGGTTTAAGAGCAAATTTCAGAGTCTCTTCTGACATTCGCTTTTGTCTTTTATTTATTTCTTGTCTTTTTAGGGCTTTCAGCTTTCTTTTTGTATGATGTCCTTGATGTCATTCTGCAACTTGTCTAGTTTTTGGTCATTAGTGCTCGATGTGTCAAATCTATACTTGAGGTGGTCTCTAAATTCAGGTGGTGTATATTCAAGGTCATATTTTGGCTTTCGTGGACTTGTTCTAATTTTCTTAGCTTCGACTAGTACTTGCATATGAGCAATTGATGGTCTGCTCCAGTCATCCCTTGCCTTGTTCTGACTGATGATATTGAACATTTCCATTGTCTCTTTCCACAGATGTAGTCAGTTTGATTTTTATGTACTCCATTTGGTGAGGTCCACATGTACAATTGCCCTTTATGTTTTTGAAAAAAGATATTTGTGTGAAGAAGTCATTGGTCTTGTGAAATTCTATCATGTGATCTCCATCATCATTTCTATCACCAAAGCCATATTTTCCAACTACCGATCCTTCTTTGTTTCCAACTTTCTCATTTTATAAGACATTCTTAAAATTTAAAATTTAGATATGGATGAAAAATATGGGCTTTCCACCTTTAGAGATTGCCAGAATTCAAGGATTATGAAGAATAGTAGGTATGTGTGAATATTAACGAGTAGCATTATGTAGATCATTGTGGTTATAGAATAGTTCTGTATCTGGATTGTAGTGTTTGTTACATGAATATACACGTTATTAAATGATATAAAATTATAAAAAGAATTTACACCAACATCACTTTCCTTGGTTAGATTTTTTTAGTTAAAGTAAAATATAACTGATGGAGGAAACAGGAAGAAGAGTACAAGCGACATCTCTGTACTATATTTGAAGCTTCCTGTGAATCTATAATTAAAGTAGCCCCCCCCCCACCCATCTGTGGTTTCGCTTTCTGTGGTTTCAGTTACTCTCTGTCAACCAGGGTCTGAAAATATTAAATGAGTAGCATGATGAAATCTCACACTTTCCTGCTCCAACCCACCTAGGGTCTACATTCACATAACTTTTACTACAGTATATTGTTATAATTGTTCTATTTTATCATTATTGTTGTTAATCTCTTATTGTGCCTAATTTCTAAATTAAAGTTTATCATAGGAATGTATATATAGGACAAAACATAGCATATATAGGGTTTGGTACTATCCCTAGTTTTAGGCATCCATGGGGAGGTTGCAAGGTATCCCTTGAGGATAACGGCAAACTACTATATTTCAAAATAAGAAGTTTTTTTAAATGGACAAATTATTAGAAGCAATATTTCAGCAAAGAAGATGAATAGATAAACACATTAAAAGATATCCAATCATTAGTGTCTTAGTTACCTAGTGCTGCCATAAGAAAATACTTTAAGTGGGTGACTTTAAAAAGCATAAACTTATTTTTTCTTGGCTCTAGAGACTAAAAGTCCAGATCAGGTCTTGGCCCTGACAATCCCTTCTACGGACCTCTGTCCAAGTTTCTGCTGATGGCTGTCAACCCTTGGTGTTCCTTGGCATAACTGGGCTTGTAGATGCATCTGCCCTGTGCCTGTCTTCTTATGGACTTTTCACTCAGTGTGTGTCTCTGTGTCTGTTCTGCTCTTTTTAACTCAGAAATGATTAGGTTTAGGATCCACCTTAATCTGGTATGACATAACATGACCAAAGAAAACCCCTATTTCCAAGCAGGATCACAGCCATAGGAATAAGGACCAGGGCTTCAATACATATCTGGGAAGAACACAATTCAAGCTACAACAACTAAGTAACTGCCTATGAAAACAACATGAGATGCTGATACACATGCAATAGGTAGATGGCTATAAACAAGATGGACAATGTCAAGTGTTACCGAGAATGGAACCTTATACATTTACAGATGACAATATAAAATGGGGAAGGTATTTTGGAAATCAATTTGACATTTGTTATGCAAAAGGCTACATATTGTATGATTCATTCATATTAACTCTCCAGAATTGTCAAATCTATAGAGACAGAAAGCAGATCAATGTTGGCCTAGGAATAGGAAGTGTGAATACAAATTGACTACAAACAACCTGGAGAGAACTTTCTGAGTGATAGAAAGATTAAAAAATTGGATTGTGGTTTGTATGTAAATTATACCTCAATAAAGATATTTAAAAAATAAATAAACCTCTTGATTATCAATCCTTTATTTAAAATTTTATATTTTATTTCTTATTTATTACTTTAATATGTAATAACCACAAAGTAGTCTAAAATAATTTCTATAATCCCTTCAAATTTTATGATCATTTAAATGATCATATGGATAAAATTAATTTGATTCTTAGCTGGTAAAGTGTCTGCTTATGGACAAATGTGTTAAGTAATTATGAGACCATCTGTAAATAAAACTGCATTGTATAAGAACAATATGAATTATGCAGGAATAAAATAAATTATTTCTAGTGTCCTCTTCTCTCCTTCTCAACTGACATATATAGATGAAAGCCGAGATATAAAAAAATAACTCTTTGGATACTGCAAACTTTGGTTAATCTGAATGAGCATTTTTATAAATAGAATATTCTATTTTAATACGATTTTGTTACAAAGCTTTCATTTTTCCATCTCTATTTAAAAAATCTTATTAAAATTAATATTTCCATTGTTAAACTATATGTTGAACATAATTATTTCTTTTTTGAGCATATTATAATATCTGAGAGAACTATTTCTTTAATATAACAGCTTTACTGAGATATAATTCAGTACAATTCACAAACTTAAAGTGAACAATTCAAAAATTTTAAGTGTATTCACAGACTTGTGCAACTATCACCATGATTACTTTAAAACATTTTTCATCACCTTAAAAAATACCTCATGCATATTAGCAGTCACTGCTCATCCCCCTTCACCCTCCAAAGTACTCAAACATTAATCTACTTTCTGTCTCTAAAGAATTGCGTATTCAAAGCAATTCATCTAAGTGGATACATACAGTACGTGGTCTTTTGTGATTTGCTTCTTTCACTTAGCATAATGTTTTATAGGCCCATCCACACTGTAACAAGTATTTGTATTTAATTTCTCTTATAGTCATATAATATTCCAGTCTGTGGAAATATCTAAGTCCCTCGGTGGTGCAAATATTTAAGGTGTTCGGCTGTTAACTCAAAGGTTGAAAATTCAAGTCCACCCAAAGACACCTCAGAAGAAAGTCCTGACAGTCTACTTCTGAAAAATCAGTCATTGAAAACTCTGTGGGGCACAGTTCTACTCCGACAAACATGGGGTCACCATGAATTGGAGTTGACTCCATGGCAACTGGTAGTAGTTATGGATATATTACATTTTGTTCATCCATTCATCAGCTGAAGGGCATTTAGATTGTTTCCACTTTTTGGCCATTATGAATAACATTCTTTAAACATTTGCGTACAAGCTTTTGTGAGGACATATATTTTCATTTCTCTTGGGTAAATACATAGGAGTGGAATTGCTTATCATATGGTAATTCTATATATTATATTTTGAGGAACTAATTTTATTTGACACTGATTTCCTAAAGAGGCTTGCACCATTTTACATTGCACCAGCACTGTAAGAGTGTTGCAGTTTATTTACATCCTCATCAACCCTTGTTACTCTCTCATTGTTTTGACTATACCCATCCTAGTTGGCTTGAAGTGGTATCTAATTATGGTTTTGATTTGCATTTCCTAATGACTAATGATTCAGTTTTGTTTTATGTACTTATTTCCTATTTGCATATCTTCTTTAAAGAAATGTCTGTTCAGATCATTTGCTAATTTTTTAAACTGGGTTATTTGCTTTTATATTGTTGATAATAACAGCTTTCTATATATTCTAGTTAAAAGTTCCTTTGAATAAAGAAGTTTTTAATTTTGATGAAGTCCACTTTATTTTTATTTATTTGGCTATTCTGTGTGCCTTGAATTGCCACAAAAATTTTAGGATCAGCTTGTCAATTTCTGGAAAGAAGCCTGCTGCTATTATGATACAGATTCTGTTGAATTCGTAGGCCAATTTTGGGATTATTGCCATTCTAACAATATTAAGTCTTCTGATATATGAACCTGGGAAGTCTTTCCATTTATTTCAATCTTACTTACTTTCTTTAAAAAAGGGTTACATAGTTTTCGAAGTTTAACTTTTGCACTTCTTTTATTAAATGTATTCCAAGATATTTTATTCTTTTCGATGTTATTTTAAATGGAATCTTTTTATTAATTTTCCCTTTGGGAGTGTTCATTTCTAATGCATAGAAATATAAAATAGTTTTGTACATTGATCCTTTAACCTACTTTTACTTGTTCTAAGAATTTTTTAGTGGATTCTTCAGGATTTTCCATACATAAAATCATGACATCTGCAAAAGCAGAGAGTTTTTCTTCTTTCTTTTAATTTAGAATCTTTTTATTTCTTTAACTTGCCTAATTGTTTTGTCTAGAACCCACAGGTTCTAGAACAATGTTGAATAGAAGTAGTGAGAGCAGAAAACCTTATATTATTCCTGATCTTAGTAGGAAAGCTTTCTATCAATCACCATTAGATAATGTGTTACCTGCAGGGTTTTCATAAATGCTCTTTATCAGGGTGAGGAATTCCCCTTCTATGCCCATTTTGTAGAGCGTTTTTAATATGAAGAGTATTAGATTTTGTCAAATGTTGTTTCTGTACCTGTTAAGATGATCATGTTTTTTTTTTTTCTTGATTCTATATGTATGATGTATTACATTAATTTATTTTTAAATGTTAAATTAACTTACATTCTTGAAATAAATCCCACTTGGCAATGGTATATAATTACTCAATAGTTTTCTTTTCTTGTGATATCTTTGAATTTGGTATCAGGATAATACTGACTTCATAACAAGTGGGGAAGTGTTCATTTCTTCTACTTTTTGGAGGAGTTTGTGAAAAATTTGTATTAATTGTCTAAATGTTTGGAATGATATATAAGTGAACTTATCTGGGCATGGGATTTTCATTATGGGAAGTATTTTTATTACTAATTTAATCTCATAACTTGTTATCTGTCCATTCAGATTTTCTATTCTCAAGTAAGTTTTGCAAGTATAAGTCTTTCTAAGAAATTGTCTATTTCATCTAGATTACTAATTTTTTACTATAGAGTTGTTCATAGTATTCATTTACATTCCTCTTTGATTTCTGTCAGGTTGGTAGTGGTGTCCCTTTTTTCATTCCTGAGTCTAGTAATTTGAGCCTTCTTGTTTCTTTCTCTTGATCAGTCCAGTTAAGTTTGGAATGTTTTTTAATCTTTCCAAAGACTACCATTTAATTTCATTTATTTTTTCTATCGTTTTCCTGTTCCCTAATTCATAAATTTTTGCTCTGATTTTTTATTATTTCCTTTCTTTTTTTTGCTTGCATTATATTTATTTCATTCTTCTTTCTCTAGTGTCTTAAAGTGGACAGTTAGGTTTCTGTCATCTCAAACTATTTTATGTCCCTGTGAGTTTTTCTGTAACCCATTGCCTATTTAGGAATTTAGTGTTTTATTTTCACACATTTGTAATTTTCCCACATTTCTTTCTGTTATTGATGTCCAGTTTCATCCCATTGTAGTAAGATTTTACTCAATTTTTAAAATTTTTTTCAGACTTATTTTATTACCTAGCATATACTCTATACCAAAGAATATTCTGTGTTTACTTGATAAGAATGTGTGTTCTGCTGCTCTTGAGTGGTTAGTCTACAGATACATATTAGATCTCTTTGGCATATAACGTTTTCAAGTGTGCTGTTTCTTTGTTGATCTCTGACTAGTTTTTCTATCCATTTTTGAAGGTGGGGTATTGAAGTTTCCAACTATTGTTGAATTATTTCTCTCCCTTCAATGCAGTCAATTTTGCTTCATGTTTTTTTGGACTCTGTTTAGGTGAATGTGCTTATATTTGTATATGTTCCTGAAGAATTGTTTTTTCATCATTATAAAATGGCTCTCTTTATGTTAGGTAATATTTTTGTTTTAAAGTCTATTTTATCTGATAGTAATATAGACACTCCAGCATTCTTATGGTTGCTATTTACATGTTATATCTTTCCCATCCTTTCACTTTCAACATATTTGTATCACAGTCTCTGCCTTTTTATCAGATTGTTTAATCTGTTAACATTTACGTTATTATTAATATAGTTTGATTTATGTCTGCTATTTGACTTTTTTGTTTGTGCCTAGGTTATAATACAGCTAGATGGGGCAGTTCTATGCTTATATCCAAGGATGGCTGGAAGTCTATAGGATAGTACTGACCTTTGGCCAAGATAAAAATGACATGGACTAGCTAGTGATTTATAATGTTCTGTTTAAAGTATGAAACTTCCCTGGAGGCATCCTGTACTACCTGGTATACATTGTTTAGAAATGTAAATATTAATAATTTGTACCTGGTTTAACTGGTTACACAGCTGGCTTAATCATCTGTGAACTTGTTCCAGGGATCTATCCTTAGTGGTTTAGAATCTGAAGAAAGTACCTTCACTGTAACTGGGAAAGAGTCTTGGGGAGGCTATGCCTGGACGTTTTGGGGCATCTTTGATTGCTGCACTTTCTTTCATCTTTTGTGTCATATCTTTTACCTTTTTAAAGCTGTACATGAGAGTATCCTCTGTAATCTTATGAATTATTTCCATTATCTGATCATTTGTAATGGATTCAATTATATACTGTCTACAGTAGGAGTCATCATAACTTTTACTATTTGATTGGCTATAGATCCTACCCTTTCATCCTCATTGGCTATACTACTGGCAGAGGAAAACATTAAAGTTTAATTTTGACTTAATCATATAGAGAGTATATTTTATCTGTATAAGGGAATATTAAGAACTTCATTTTAGTTTTGTCTTTGGAAATATGAATGTATATTTTGGACAGAACAAAATACTTGACTACTGCCTCCCAAGAAGCCTATGAACTCAACTGATTACTTCTTTTGGACCCTAAGTTTCTATCCTAACCTGTATCCCCTCACTCTATAGTCTCTATGTCAATGAATGGACACTATCTCTATTCATCCAATTATCCAGCACTGAATAGTAGATATTATAGTACTTGACTTCTCTTACTCAATCATCTCCAAAATCTTATCAAACACCTAGCCACATAAAATCTAAATCTCTAAACTACGTATATTTATCTTTATCTAATTTAGGACTCCATCTTCTGTATCCACTTTTTATACTGTGATAAGAATCAAGTCCCCAATTGGAAGGAAGTGTTAACAGCTAGTTCTGAATATGGCCTTTGCTCTAGTTTCAGGAACTCTTGAGTATTTGACCCTTGTTAATCCTCCTCACAAAATCACAGAAGGAATTTATAGGAATATACCTATTCTAGATTCAGGACAAATGAGAATATGTCCCAAACACCCATCTTTACCTGTTTTTGTTGTTACCACTGTTTTTAATTAAGTAGTGAGCAATCAGTATTGAGGAAATAGAGTTACTCTGCAGAATTAGAGCTAGTCAGTTCTTCAGCTGCAAAGTCTAAAAGCTGTAGTTACCCCAGAGCTGTGGTTTGCATTCAGGTGGTCCTAACTCACATAGGCTTATTTTTGGTGAACACTCACATTCCAAGCACAGAGTAAGAGAGACATAATTAGATTTGCCTGGATGGTAAAGAGACCTCTTCTGGGCTTCTTCCATGCAGTCTATATTGGAGTATGTCCTTTCTTAAAGCCACATAATTTGGAAGTGGGTAAAGCCTACCAAATTGACACAAGACCGCTGTTGGTCAAGCATAGAGGGTGATATACAAACATTTACAATTTGTTTTCTTGTATTCCTGTTTAACACCTCCTTAATATCTCCCTAATCTTCACCAGATAAGTTCTAAACACTCTAAAATACTGCTTACAAAAATATTCATAATTTGATTAGTTTCTCCAATATCATCTTTTGTTTTAACTATGTAATAGTTTAAATTCATGAACTCTTTCCTTTCAGAAAACATTTTGAAAGTAATCTATCTCTTTTTAAAATATAATATCACTTCTTATGTTTTTTACGTATCTTCTTATGTGTGTGTGATTATAGTTTTTCTTTTTCTTTTTTCATTCCTTAATGTATTATAAGATACTTAGAAAGAGAAAGGCTACATTTTTTATACATTATGGTATGCCTACCTTGCACAGAATAAAAATTAATTAGGACAGTATAAAGTAAAGAAACATATCATAAAAGTGATATAATAAGCAGTATTTTAAATTCCTTCTAGCCCCCATTAAGTAATCAATAAATCATTTAATATGTAGAATGCTAAGAATGGGAGAATCAAAAAAGTAAATTAAGTTTCAAGTAAAAATCAATGCAGACTCTCCACATAAAGAAAAAGTGAAAGAGAAATCCCAGAATCAGTGGAATTTTTCTAGACACTAGTTTTGTTGTCAAAATGCAATAATGGGCATACTGCATTTAGCTTCCTATGGTCTTATCTCGTGAAATCCAATGACTGAAAATGGTAACAAGTAGGAATAAAGAAAACAGGGAGGAAAGTTTTCTCTTTCAGTAGAGTATGAAGAGGGTTCTGGTGCACTATTCAGCTTTCATTTTTACAAAGTGCAACCATTCAGGCCAAACTCATTTGTACAGTTTCCCATTATCAATTGACTTCTCTACAGGCCCAGTGCATTTATTTTTCAATTGTCACAAAGAGTCTAGAGCTTACTTTAGATGTGCCATTTGTCAGCCGTAACCAAAACACTGAAGTTTTTTTCCTTCTTTTTTCTTCTCTACAAGTTTAATATTTGTAAATCCCTGTCATTTATAGACAACTGTGTTGACAAATACTGGCAGCTAGTATTTAGGTTTCTCACTGAGCTCTGTTTCATGACAACTGAGGTTCTGTACTCTTTGTAAATGGAATATAAATTACAGACATGCATTTCATAGGGTAGTACTTTTTTTTTTGTGGTGCTAACGTTTTCTTTGTTCTTCTTACTCTATTGTGTTGAGTTGCTTTCGTTTGTGGATTTTTTTTTCATTTCTTTTGTTTTTGTAGGTTTTGTTTTTGCTGAGACTTTATGTTTTTCCTCTTTTTTTTT
>NW_004444084.1:6708842-6739170 GCF_000243295.1 Trichechus manatus latirostris
TAGGGGACCTCTGCATGAATCTCTCCTTGCTCTCCGTTCTCTGTCAGTTTTCTCACTCCATCTGGTGCTTGGCTGAGTTCTTTATCTCTTCATTTGATCTTTTAGGGTTTCAGGATTCTTGTCTTCTCTGTTCAGCTTAGTTTTTCAGATCTTTGCTGTGGAGGGACGGCTTGGTGCTTCTGCTTAGAGTGCCATTTTGCTGGAAGTCCCATAGGGTAGTACTTTTAAGAAAAATAGATATACTGGAACCAACTTTGTCACTAAAAGCTCATACATATAATTAAGCTTTTTTGTCTGTGTGGAATTCAGTGTTAATGTAGAATTATATGTGTAATTCTATTTGCCAAGTTTTACTTTTTGCAACACGAACATAACAAGAATTCTATTATGTACACCTCTACTCTTTGTATCAAGATTCTCAGAATTTTGTATTTTCTTAACTGTAGTGAGAGATAGTGACATTTTCTCCTACTGAATTAAACTTAGAAGATTTTTATTGTCTCAATATTTACTATAATTTATGAAATAAATGATATTTGGTATCAGAGATTTTAAAATTTGTTTATTTTTTTGTTTTAATAGTTTCATATGATTAAATAAAACAAGGATGTTTATTTATGTAAACACTTGAAAGCATGTGATAGTGTAAGCACAAATAGGTACACAGTGAATTATTTTTTTAAGAAGCCTTGGTGGTGCAGTGGTTAAATGCTCATTAAGTCAGCTGTTCGAATCCACTAACGGCCCTGCAAAGGGAAAACACCTAACAATCTGGTTTACAGCCTAGGACACCCTATGGGGAAACTTTACTCTGTCATATAGTGTAGTTATGAGTCAAAATCAACTCGATGGCAGACATCTTGCAACAATGTAATTAAAAAAATTGTATTTTTCCCTCATCTTATGATGTGTATCTCAAGATCCTATGTTAAAATAAAATAAATTAAAATTATAATTTTATCATGTCACCCACAGTGTAAGAGTAGTTGAATGTATAGGCAATGGCAGTGCAAATGGGGATCTCATAGTCACACCTCAGTAAAAGATTGTTGGTTTTTTACTTATTTAAATAACAAGAATTCTCACCTTTATAAATACCTAGAATTATCGCACTTCTTTGTATATCTTTTGCTCCCAAGGATGACCTGGAATAATGCTCGGAACTCAAACAGTCTCTCAAATCATCAGAAACAGAATAAATTATAGTTAGTATAGTTTTTATGTCAGCATCTTGATAGTTGATTTTTGTAACATTGTCATTAGACCAAGAAGTTTTTGATCATCTACCATCTGTCTTTTTATCTATAAAGGTATGAGAAGCCAGGGAAGTATGTAGCTCTTATGCAATATGTTGCTGCTAGTATGAAAGAGTCTGATAAGAAGATCCTTAATACCCTAGATATTTTTAAGATCAACAGGCTCAGAAAAAAAATCTTAGTATGACTTGAAACCTAGTGCAACAGTTATTATTATTTCCAAATTTTATGGAGGTAAAATGTGATGTATATGAATGATTATTTCTATAGTCCAAGTCGTTTTTCAGATTAGTATCTTTATTGCAGACTTTTAGCAGTTAAGGTGGCCAGCAAAATAGTAATTAAAATCGTACATTCTCTAATTACGGTGCTGTCAAAATATATTCTGCACATCAACAAATCAATTGTGTTAATAAGTCCCCTAATATACAGTGTAGTGTTACCAACAGTGAAATTTCAACTGTGAATTCATTTGATTCATTATAAGCTTATGATATTGTTGATTATGCACTTCCTCAAGGTATTTTGTTTATTTTGTTTTAGAATACCACTCTCTTTTTGTTTCCCTCTTCTCTCACTCCTTTACTTCTCTCACCTCTTCTCTCTGAACTGTTAATTTTTGTGTTTTCATTGTTCAGTCTTTATTCTTTCCTCTTGATGATCTCCTCTTGTCTCATAGCTTTA
This sequence comes from Trichechus manatus latirostris, assembly GCF_000243295.1. Lineage (NCBI taxonomy): Eukaryota > Metazoa > Chordata > Mammalia > Sirenia > Trichechidae > Trichechus > Trichechus manatus. The sequence continues at coordinate 6,710,783 of NW_004444084.1, forward strand.
AATATGTAATATTTATATGCCAGTCTTTAGACAGATATACAGATACAGGTATAAATATAGATATAAATATAGACATAGAATTTTTCAGAAGTCCTTCGATAAAATCTAGGATATTTAATATAGCATCTTGATGTCAAACCCTTAGTGACTTAAAACCAAAGTTTATCCCTTACACATGTAAAGCCTTCTGCTGGTCTAGGCAACTTTCCTTCACAGATAGGCTCCGAATTTCTGGTTGTTTCAATTTTTAAGCAACTCCATAACATCTCATGATAGCGTAATCCCCATGAGAAGACTGGAACTTGAATACAGTCAATTAAATATCCCTATCTCAATTAAAACATATTATTTACACTCATATTTCATTGGGCAAAAGTAGGGTACATGGCTATGCCTAATTTCTACCTGGTGGGGAAGTTTAAACTTCCTATGTGCCTGGAACTTTACAACTAGATATTGATGAATAGGAAAAAAAAAAATGCTTATCAAAAGTGCCTCTGTCATAGATTTTTTTTTAAATTAAGGTTTAATGTACCTTACTTGTAAAATGCTTTGAACAGTGCCTAGCATAAATTAAACACATATAAGTGTCAATAATTTTTAGGATTCGGAACAGAAAATTCTATTTCTTGGCTGAAGTGTTGAGGAAGCAAACAGGACAAAATTCCACGTAGTGAGTTATAGAGAGGTCAATCAACAAAGGAAACTAGTGGGAGGGAGAAACACTTAAAGGACTGACTTCTAGGAGACGCAGCATCTCTGAAGCGATGGATATAGAAAAAAGAAAATTATTGTAATTATAAAAGTCAAAGAAAGATATTATCCAAAAAAAAATTAATAAAAATGTATCCTGACAATCCAGGTAGTGTAGCTAAATCCATTTAAATTACATGTTATAGAGAAATATATTCTTGAATTCTGCAGATTTATGTTACCATGAGATAACAGAGAGAAGAATAGCAAAATATTCCATTGAGTATTATGAAATTCCATTAAGAGGAAATTGTGCAATAATTATGAGACAGAACAGAGACAATGACTGACCAAAAAAACCTGACTTTATACAATTAAAAGCAAGATCTCCTTGCCATTTTCATCTTCTGTTTCACACATAAATGAGACATGTATCTTCTGTCAAAGTTATTGCTAATAAGTATGTGCCAATGAATGTGAAAACAATTCACAAAAGAGATGGATAATAAAATGGGCTAAATTTGAAAACCTATGAAAATAAATAATAAAAACAATCGATAAAAAATGACATAAGCTTATTGGATGATTACATGAATGAAGGCACACTGTGTCTCTACCATCGTCATCTCCATTTCTATGGATATTGTGAGGGATTTATCTTTAGAAAGTAAAGTGTTTAAATGAACGTATATAACAAGATATCCTTGTAGGTAGCTTTGAGTTTCAAAATATTCAGAAAGGGAAGAAAAATGTCAAAACAAGGAGATTAGATTTTCTGAGAGAACTAAATGTGAAAAGTAAAATGGTTGTGAAATACATGGTTTCTACAGGATTTCCTTATAATTTTCCTGTGGAAAAAAATCACAGGTCACCAATGCTGCCAAAAATTCTGAGATTGATAAGACAAATTCATTTCAAATATTGATAATACAAATGAAACTAGAATCAAAATAATCCCTTTGAAGTCTAATGATCCTCAGTAAAAAGTGGCATAAAAATTTTTTCAAAATTGAGCAGAAATAGAAAAGCTAGAGTGAACTGACCACTTATGATCACTTTCTTTGTACAAAAATGTCTAAACTGCTTTTTGCTGAGGCATGATGAAATATGTTGCAGTTCTTAGACATCCAATCAAACCTTATCTTAAAAAAAACAAAAAACCAAACTCGTTGCCATTGACGAATTAAGTCTCATACCAACCCTATAGCACAGAGTAGAACTGCCCCACAGGGTTTCCAAGGAGCACCTGGTGGATTTGAACTGCTGAACTTTTGGTTAGCAGCCATAGCTCTTAACCACTATGCCACCAGTATTTCCAAACTTTATCTTAGGTAAAGTTAAAATCTTCAATTTTATCACAGATATTTGAAATTGTGACTGAGCCCAGAAACCTGAAAAGGAATATGCAAAATGATTCCAAATGTATGAAAGTGTCTTAGGCTGGGTTTTATAAAGAAGCAAAACCAGTGAAAGCGTATATTCATATATATGTATATATATATAGAGAGAGAGATTTATGTCAAGGAAATGGTTCAGACAGTTGTAGATGCTGCCATGTTCCAAGTCTGTGGGTCAAGCATCAGGCTGGAGGCTTCTCCTGATTTATGTAGCTGCAGGGACTGACAAACCCAAGATCAGTAGGCAGTACGCAAGCTGCTAGCTCAATTACCAAGAACTGGAGGTCAGATGAGGATGAGCCAGATGCAGTATCCAGAAGAGCAAAAGCTATGAGATTTATCAGAATGTCCATACGTATTGGACGCAGGTCACACCCCCAAGGAAACTCCCTTTCAACTGACTGGCTCAAAGCACATCTCATCATGGAGGTGATTACATCATTACAAAACAGTCAAACTACATTATAACTGAAAAACCACTGAGAATCATGGCCCAGTCTAGTTGACACACAACCTTAACCATCACAGTCCAGCCCTTGTCAACCTGGAGCCTGTACACATCTCTTCAAACCATACATAATCTCTAAACAGACAATTATAAAGTCATACTTGCAGCTAACATGACACAACTAACATGCATACAACTGAGAAAGCATTAGCCTTGTTTACATCGTATATTTTATAAGTGAAGAAAACAAAAATATTTGATGCACACGTACAAGGAAGAAATAGTCATAAAAATTACAGTCTTCATTTTTGCAACTGGTTATGTGGTCATAGCTGGTATTTAGAACTACCTTCTTTCACCGTCCATTCTGTATTCCCTTTACACGCACCAAGCACCTCAGCTGACCATGGTTCTTTGCCTGGTGGGGTGACCAAAAACTTCATTCCTGAAGGATCTGGGCCATTAGTAGTTATGTTGAAATTGGGTTGCTGTAGTTTTCCAGTGACTTTAATCACAGGGCATGGTAGTACTAAGAGACACTGTAAGGGATTTCCTATATTCCACACATAGTGTTCTTTACCTCCATTATGTAATATCAATCCGATTTCCTCTTGGAAATCAGGATCAATCACACCAGTCAGTATGGTAACTCCCTTCTTTGCCTGTTGATCCAGAGGCATGAGGAACCGAAAGTGGCCAGGTGGCACTCTTAAATTTCAGTTCAATGGAATCCGTGTTATGTCTTCAGGAGGGAACATTCGTTCCTTTGGAACGAAGACCTCTAGAACTGCAGAGCATAGGGTCGCGGGGACAGGAAGCAGAAATTTTGCGAGTGAGTCACTAGGGATAATAGTAAGTGGTACCACTCCCATTTCCACCCCTTGATTCCTGGACCAATGAATCCTGGCTAAGGGAGAAACAGCACCATATATTGCACGCTGCTTTAGAGCATATGCAGCCTCCTGGAGAACATTGTCCCAACCCAGCAAGAAATTGCCACCTATCTGGTGCCACAAATGGGTCTTTAGAAAGCCATTTCATCATTCTATCAAGCGAGCTGCTTCAGGATGGTGGGGAACATGCTAAGACCAGTGAATGCCGAGAACATGGGCTCATAGCTGCACTTCATTTGCTGTGAAGTGAGTCTCTTGATTCGAGGCAATGCTGTATGGGCTACCATGATGGTGGATAAGGTATTCTGTAAGTCCATGCATGGTAGTTTTGACAGAAGCATTGCGTGCAGGGAAGGCAAATCCATATCCAGAGTGTCTATTCCGGTAAGAACAAAATGCTGCCCTTTCCATGAATTAAGCTGTCCAGCGTAATCAACCTCCACCAGTTTGCTAACTGATCACCTCGAGGAATGGTGCCATACTGGGGACTCAGTGTTGGTCTCTGTAGCTGGCAGATGGGGCACTCAGCAGTGGCTGTAGCCAAGTTGGGCTATAGTCCATGTTGCTGAGCCTATGCATAACCTTGATCCATGCCACCATGGCCACTTTGTACCAGAGCACATTGGACAATGATGGGAATGGATGGGGAAAGAGGATGACTAGTTTCAACTGAATGCATCATCCTATCCACTTGATTGTTAAAATCCTCCTCTGCCGAGTCACCCTTTGGTGACCATTCACATGAGACACAAATATGTTCACCATTAGGCCCATTCAGAGAGGTCAACCGACATGTCTTCCCCATACTTTCTTGTCACCAATTTTCTAATCATGTTCCTTCTAAGTCAAACCATTGACCACAGCCCATGAGTCAGTATACAATTGTACATCTGGCCATTTCTCTTTCTAAGCAAAGTAAACAATCCGGTGCACTGCTCAAAGTTCTCCCATTGAGAGGGTTTCCCTTCACCACTGTCCTTCAAGGAGGTCCCAGAAAGGGGCTGTAGTGCTGCTGCTGTCCACTTTATGGCTCTATATCAAGAACCATCTGTAAACCAGGCACAAGGTTTTTCTCCTTGGTCAACTGATTGATTATAAGGAACTTCCCATGAAGCCATAGGTGCAGACAGGGAGAGGACAGGTAATGTGACAGGAGTGGAGACCATGGGCATTTAGGTCACTTTTTCATGTAACTTACTTGTGACTTGAGGTCCTGCTCAGGCCCAATCTTGTATATTCCACTTCCATTTAATGATGAGGTGCTGCTGTGCACACCCAACTTTATGCTCGGTTTGTGAGGCAACACCCAGTGCATGATGGGCAGCTCAGGCTGCATGGTGACTTGGTGGTACATGGTTAAGTATTCAGTTTCTACTAAGGTCCAGTAACAAGCCAAAAGCTGTTTATTAAAAGGACAGCAGGGTCTGCACTGTGTTTCATCCATAAAACCAAAAAAAAACAAAAACAAAAAAACAAAAAACTAACCCATTGCCATCCATTCAATTCCAACTCATAGCAATCCTATAGTTCCTATTCACCAATAGGAGTCTACCACAAAATCCAAACAGCATCTCTATCTGCCATGGACACTTGAAGTGCAATTAGATCAGCTGGATCATATGGTCCAAGAGGCAGAGCCACTTGCACGCCATACTGAACCTGTTGCAGAGACTTCTTTTGTTCTGGGGCCCACTGAAAAGTAACAGCTTTCCAAGTCACTTGATGAATAGGCTGGAGTAGCACATCCATATGAGGGGTATGCTGCCTCCGTAATCTAAAGAGGCCCATCAGGAGTTGTGCCTCCTTTTTAGTTATAGGAGGGGACAGATGCAACCACTTATCCTACTTTAGAAGAAATATCTTGACATGCCCCACAACATTGGACCCTAGAAATTTCACTGAAGTGAAAGGTGCCTGAATTTTTGTCAGGTTAATTTCCCACCCTCTTGCACGTAAATGTCTTACCAATAAGCATAGGGTCATTGATACTTCTTCCTTAGTAGGTCCAATCAGCATAATGCCATCAGTGTAAAGGACCAATGTGACATCTTGTGGAAGGGAAAGTCAATCAAGGACACTACGGACTAAATTATGACATAGGGCTGGGGGTTTGATATAACACTGAAGAACGACAGTGAAGGTATATTGCTGGCTTTGCCAGCTGAAGGCAAACTGCTTCTGGTGGTCCTTCAAAACAGGTATGGAGAAAAAGGCCTTAGCCAGATCAATAGCTGCATACCAGCTACCAAGAGATGTATTAATTTGCTCAAGCAATGAAACCATATCTGCAACAGCATCTGCAATTAGAGTCTCTATCTGGTTAAGTTTTCAATAATTTACTGTCAGTCTCCAAGATCCATCTGTTTTTTGTATAGGCCAAATTCCCCTCCAGGAATGTGGTATTGCTCTTGGTTTACTATTTTCCTAGGTATGGATAGTTCTGATGGCTTCCACTTACCCTTTCCTACCATAATAGCCCATGCTGCACATGTCAGAGATCCAATGTGGGTGTTCTGCCAGTTGCTGAATATGTGATTCAATGAAATTTAGGGGCTCAGTGTCCCCAGCTTTCTGATTATCTACCCATACGTCTCCATCCCATTTCAGGATCCAATTTTTCCCTATTCATTGCCCTTACTTTGACTTCAGACCCCAGTTGGGGTTGGGAGTTCAGCTGGGCATTGTAATTAAGCCCATCTTATGATAAGACTGAGTTTGGTTTTCAACAATTTCAGTTCTGGTACTACAAGAAAGAAGGTTTTCTTTCATGGTACAAGTGGCAACTTTGAGTTTGTTTATGTGGTACTCGAGCTGTAACTCTGAAGCCCTGAGTTCATCTCTTTTTCACCACTTTGTCTAGCAAAAGTAGAACCAACCAACCAGTTTCCTTATACTTCTCATTCTCCCAAAATTGTAGAAAAATATCAAACATCGATCACCAGGGCATTGCCTGTCAGCAATACTTGATCTACTGGTGATGATATTTTGCATGTTTCTATTGCCATCTCATGCCATGGATTAGCAGTGCCAGATCTTTAAGATTAACCATACTTGAGAACCAATTTAGAAAACTCATCCTTACAATTTTGTTCCTCTTAAAACACCCAGGTACAAAATGCCCTAGGCTGGGTTCTCTAGAGAAGCAAAACTAATGAAGAGGAAATGTATATAGAGAGATATATCTCAAGGAGATAGCTCATGTTGTTGTAGAGGCTGGTAGGTCCCAAGCCCGTGGGTCAGACAACAGGCTGAGGATTCTCCTGACTCACATAGCTGCAGAGGATGAAAAACTCAAGATCGTGATGCAAGTACGCAAGCTACTGACTCAAGTCCCAAGAAGTGCAAGTCAGATGATGACCAGCCAGATGCAGGATCCACAGTGAGCAAAAACCAGATGGCTTTGCCAGAAAGTCCATGTATATTGGATGGAGTTCACACCCCTAAGGAAACTTCCTTTCAACTGATTGGCTGCTAATAGCAGATCTCATCATGGAAGTGATTACATTATATCAGATCTCATCATGGAGGTGATTACATTATTACATAACTGCCAATCTACATCTAACTGCCAAACCACTAAAAATCAAGCCCCAGCCAAGTTGACACACAATCTTAATCATCACAGGAGGTAATTTTCATGAAAAGATTAAATTTTTTTTTTCTGCCAAGCTTTTCTTCCTAGTCTCAGTCTGGAAGCTCCCCTGAAGCCTGTTTAGCATCATAGCAACACACAAGCCTCCACTGACAGATGGATGGTGGCTGCACTTGTGGTGCATTGGCCAGGAGTCGATTCTAGATCTCCTGCATAAACCAAACCAAACGTGTTGACATCCAGTCAATTTTGACTTATGGCAACTGAGTGGCACAAACGATTTGTGCTCAACTATTAACCTAAAGGAGTCCTGGTGGTGCAGTGACCAAGAACTTGGCTGCTAACCAAAAGTTCGGCAGTCTGAATCCACCAGCCACTCCTTGGAAACCCCATTGGGCAAGAATAATTCACAAGTTTATGGTTTACTTCCTATTGTGCCAAATAGACGGCACACAATGTTTTTTGTCTTATGTAATATCAACGGAATCAGGTGTTGTCAGTCTAATCTACTCATAAAAGACTTCCCTATCAATCATTCAGAAGCCCTGGTGGCATAGTGGTTAAAAGTTCGGCAGCTAACCCAAAGGTCGGCAGTCCGAATGCACCAAGTGACCCTCGGAAACCCTATTGGGCAGTTCTACTCTGTCCTATAGGGTTGCTATGGGTCGGCATTGACTCAGTGGCAACGGGGTTGGTCAACCATTCACCTAATGGTTTTAAATTACATTGCTGATCATTGCCTAGGTCCATTATTTTATTAAAGGATGCAAAATAATGATGAAAAAAAATCTCTATTTTTTAGCTCCAATTCACCTATATAGAAAAGATTTTCCTGACAACATTTCCCAGGCTCCCTTCATGTAGCCATGTTACTAGGATTTGAACAAGCATGGGGTTGCTAGATTTAGGAAATAAAAATAAAGGAGAGCCTGTTAAATCTTAAATTAGATAAGCCATGAGTACATGTATTAGTATTTATGAAATATTTAGAACATGATATCACCTAACCAATTATTTGGTTAACCTGAAATTTAGTTTGTACAGAAAGTAGTATACATATTTGAATTTTTCCTTTTATTTATCAATCTTCGAGGTAATTAGCTAGCACCTAATAAAGCATGGTGGAAGTACTACATTTTTTTCTATAAGATTTATGAATCTTTAAATCTATAATTATTGCATACTTTTTCATAAACTGTCAGTGTTATTCTTTTTGGGTACTCAAACTATCACCTCTTTCAAATGAAAGTCCATTCAAGTTCACTCAAGTCCGTTTTTCTTTCTTTCTTTCTGTTTTTGTTTGTTCGTTCTGTGGCAATAGATGCCTACTAGCTTAACTTAAAAAAAAATATTATTTTGAGATCATTGTAGGTTCACATACAAGAAATGAGAGATCACCTATATCCTTCACTTGGTTTCCACAAATGGTAATGTCTTGCATAATTATAGTGCAGTATCACAATGAGAAAATTGACATTGATGTAATACATTTACCTTATCTCTTGTGTCCTTTTTACAAAACTTCAAAAAGCATCACTCTATGGACCAGAAACATGATCAGCAATCAGCTGGTAAATGTTGTGAATTACACATGAAATTAGCCACTTTTCTAAGGAGTCCACTTTCTTTATAGTTGGAAAAGATATGAACGACAATAATCTAAGTACTAGTGTCTCGAGTGATACTGCTTGTCATGGCTTCTAAGTCTTTTTAATGATCACGAATTATTTTAAATGAATTAATAGTAATATTTTTCTCAAATACACTATTACAGATTTTTTCTTAATGTCCTGGATTTTGTATTTGTATTTTTTTTTTACTAATATTCGTATGGTATGTTGATATCCACATATCATATTTGCTATATTATTGTGATTAGTATCTTTATTGTCTCTCCATATTCACACTTCACCATTTTCCATCCTGCTCTTTGCCTCAGGGGGCTGGCCCAACAGGATCCCTTGCTCTACGGCTTTCATTTGGTATCAGCAAATGGTAGGAAATGGAAAGAAAACAGCCTGTACACCAAACAAAGAGCAGGGCACCACTTGTTTTTAGTGGCAGGAGTGTTGGGAGCATGAAGTCAGTGTATTCTAATCGATTAGGAAAAGAAAGTTAATAATCCAAGGCTTGAGACTCAAAATGATTCCCGCTTCCATATCAAAAGGGTAAGATATGATGTGAAAACACACACACACACACACACACCTCTCACAACCCTAAGCTGTTATACAAATATCCTGAAAGTTTTATAAAAAATGTAGTCTTCTGCTTCTGATACGTTCAGACACATCTTGAAATTTTATGGCAAAATTGTAATTTTGTAATTCCAGTAAACCGTTAAAATTTTCACGATAACTAAATGTCTGTAAAGAAAGATAGAAAGAAAGCAAGTATAGGGTCACAAGTGTTGATGAAGAAGAGAATAATTATTCTGACCCCAATCTCCTCTGAACCTCTGATCCCACAGTTTCCTGCCTCTGGTTGACTGAACTCAAGGAGAAGCTGGAGGGCAAAAAAGCACATTGTTGCAGTCCATACCAGACATTCTGACCCAGGAATGGGGCAGGGTAAAGAAGGGTGGAAATTGTATCTGGAGGGGCAAAAGTAAGATATTAAGCTTACATACAACAAGGAAGTAGGTTCGCGAGACACACATTGCTATGCATTAAATAAAATCTCTTTCCTCTCCTTCCTGAGGACACAGCCTGACAACATTTCCCCTTCATGTGGCCATGTTACTAGGATTTGAACAAGCACAGGGTTGCTAGATTTAAGAAATAAAAATAAACGAGATCCAGTTAAATCTTAAGTTAGATAAGCCATGAGTACATTTATTAGTATTTATGAAATATTTAGAACATGACATCACCTAACACAAGTTTAAAAGACATATGGACAATTGTTTCTCATGAGTCTCCATAAGCCTACCTCATTACGCCATTGGATAGGCACCACTTTTAATCCTAACAATTAAAAAATCTCCCACACATAACCCTCCATGTATGTGTATGTGTGTTTTTTCTCCCCTTCTTGCTGGCTGAAATGTAGTTTAACTCCCAGAGTAACCTTGGGAGCCATGAGGAGACGCTGGCAAAGTCTCTATTGGAGGTAAGCTGCTAGATCAGGCACACCTGCTTTGGAATGTATGCTATGAGTGAGAAATTAAATTGTGTGATGCCACTGATATTTTGAGATTTACCCATTACAGCAGCTCGCATTTATGTTATCTTGTAAGCCGGTTTTGTCCCACATGGATCATGACATAAGCAAATATTAGTGACCAGACTAAAAATTCCCTTAGTCCACTCATCATTAAATAATGTTTATTAAGCATTTAATACATGAGAAGCATTTTATTTGATGCCAGAGATAAAATAATGATTGCCTTAGAGTTGAGAAAGTTAAGAGAAAGTTTAAAGAACTTAGGAACTAAGACAACATAATATAAACCACGAAAAAGTCAGGAAAGGGTAGAGTTTCAAAAGCCTGTTGAAGAACTAATATGTTGTTTAACATTTTTGTGTCTTTCTACTTACTATTCAATAAACTCGAAATGCTATCCTGCCTTTTCTGCCAGATAAACTGCTGTTCAATATTCAAAGCCTAGGTCAAACATTACCTCATCTGTACTTTCAAAGTATATTTTCCTTTATGCTAAGTATTATAACCATACCTCACCTATAGTTTCCTTGTAATTATTTCTTTCCATATTTACACTTATTATTGAATTTTTTATTAATTTAGAACTTCTGCCGCAACAAATTTATCTTTATTTTCTCCTTCATGTCCAACACAATGCACATAATATTTAAGAATAATCTTTATGGTCTCTGTTTTATACAAAATAGTTTATTCCAGATATCCAGTTATGGAGTCAAAGTTGGCTTCACAATTATTCCCAGGAAGCCAGGTCTCCTTCATAAATAAGGTTCCATGTGGTTGGCTATAGTATATCAGATCTTTGAGGTGTGCTTTCATGTTAGTCTTTCCTATCTTATCTGAAAGGAGAAATAATCCATGTTGTTTTTTTTTTAATATAGTCATGTGGAAGGCATGGCTTTCTCTCTGAGTTGTACTAAAAAATATGGACTGTTTTTTTATTTTGATTCCTTCCAAGACCTAGCAGAAAGCCTCGTCCATCTAAAACACTAAATAGGATTCCAGTCAACCTTTTTGCATCTATTTGTAGATTGCTGTGCTAACATAATCAATAGAATAAAGTTAAAAAAGAACCCAGGAGAACTTTCCATTGCTGTCAGTAACATTTTGCAGAGCCTGGCAGAATTTGCTTTTTTCTCTGCTTTGAATCAGTACCTTCCCCTAGCTTTTGATCGTACACAGCTTTGATTGCTGCAAGCGAGTCTGTTCCATCTGCTAATCTCTTATTTCCCAGCAGACCGCCACTATACTGTGCCACTTTAATTTGTGTTTTAGTGCCCTTAAACCGCTTCTCTGATTTATCAGCCTGGCTTTAGCTTACCATAAAGCACCTGCAAGGGAATTCAGCTGCCACACGTGTGGCCAGCCTGGTGCTTGTGGGATGCTTTCAGAAATAAGGTGAAAGTGCTGGTGGAATTGAGGTCAAAAACCACCTTCATGTTTCTTGGCAGTTAATTGACTGGTTTTTAGTCATGTGAGTTACAGTATGCTATTGTCCACAGGGCCAGGGTTGGAAATCAACAGTTTCTGATGTGGAAATCTCTAGTTTCATTAAAAAGTCATGCTAAGGTCACAATCCACCTACACAGATTTTTAGTACAGTACCCCTGTTAATGGCAGGGGTTTTACTCTGTCAAATTAGGGTACAGGTACAATGTAACCTTATTCCTTGCAGTAGGTGCCAAGTTAAATCTACATCTGACATACCTTTCTTGCAGAGCTTCTACATGCCTCCCAGTCTTAGATAATTAAAGAGCTTATCCTGTGTTACTCTTTAAACTGTTTGGGTTTTTTTATATAAGGTCACATATAGGTGGCTGAATTTTCAGTTAAGAGATAAATGTTGCTTCTTTTGATGGCATAAAGCGGACTCTTAATGTATGGAACCAGATAGAAACATTTCTAGTTTGAATTGGATATTTATCTAATGTATGTTTAATCCCTCCAGCAAAAAGTATCTTTTTTTGACTCATGATTCTCAGGCTTACTTATTCTGTTTCTTTGCTATTTAATAAAACTCTTTAAAAAGAACTTTTTTTTTTTTTTTAATTGAAGTGTACGCAGATTTAGTTGCTTTTTTCTCTGAGCCACATGCTTTTTTTGGTGAGGGGTGGGTGTGTTAGTCATCTAGTGCTGCTATAACAGAAATACCACACGTGGATGGGTTTAACAAAGAGAAGTTTATTCTCTCACAGTGCAGTAAGTAGGCTACAAGTCCAAATTCAGGGCATCACCTCCAGGAGAAGGCTTTCTCTCTCTGTTGGCTCTGGAGGAAAGTCTTTATGATATATCAGTCTTCCTTTGGTCTGGGAGCATCTCGGCTCAGGAACCGCAGGTCCAAAGGATGTGCTCTGCTCCTGGCCCTGCTTTCTTGGTGGTGTGAGGTTCCCAGTGTCTCTGCTCGCTTCTCTCTTTTATATCTTAAAAGAGATTGGCTTAACACACTATCTAATCTTGTAAACCTCATCAGTATAACTGCCACTAGTCCATTTTATTACATCATAGTGACAGAGTTTACAACACAAGGAAATCACATCAGATTACAAAATGGTACACAATCATACAATAGTGGGAATCATGACCCAGCCAAGTTGACAAATATTTTTAGGGGACACAATTCAATCCATGTCAGGGGGGACGATTTCCTTTTTAGCTTCACGTAGCCCCAAATATGAAACTAAAATATTCTTAGATTTTTTTCATGCCTTGGTTTTGATCTTTAACTCTATAAAAATCCTAACACAGAAACCCTCATATTCTACAGTTACTATAAACAATGAACATATTACATATGAAGGTTTTTCTTTTATTTTCTGCTAATTTTTTCTTATTATCAAGTCTGATAACCGTTTCTGTACCTTATTTAATACATTAATTATATAAAGGAAATTATACCTCAAGAGCTTAGGGAAATTCCAGCAGGCCGAGAGAGCTGGCATTTTTTCATACCTCTGATCACTTTATGCTAGGATATGGGAAGATGCAGGTGAATGCTAAAAGCAAGGAAGTTAGTCTTCTCAAATAGATGGTTTTCAAACATTAGTTTTTGTCTGGGTACTCTTTCTCCAAGGAATCCTATGGGAAAGTAAAAGCATAAATAAACAGATTTTAAAAAAGCTGCTCTGCTGGAAGGCAATGAAGGTACAGAGACCTATATACTGAGCCCTCTACTAACATTCCTATGCAAACCTATCAGCTTCCTTTAGTGTGTCACGAGAGAACAGCTTGAATATGACACCCAAATGAGGTATTTCAATCAGACTATGTCTGTTTGGGATCTTACAGTTAAAAATAAAAACATATACAGGTAGTCCCCGATAATTTAAGACACATTCGAGTTACCATGAACTGCACTTATGACTGTTTCTCTTTTTTTGCTTGTACATTTTATCATTAGTAATATGAACTTCATACAATCTTTTAGTGCATAACTTACTGATGTTATCATTCTCAGATCTCCACTCACAGAAGTTCAATTTTATGATTTACGGCAGTGTTTTGAAATAAAAACTAAAAAAAAAAAAATTGAGGTATTCATTTGACTTACATCAGAACACACTTAGAACAGAGTTGTCGGAACACAACCTTGTCATAAGTCGGGACTACCTGTATATGGATATATATATGTATGTATGCATATATAATAAAATATTATTTATTATAATTTATAAATTATATATTGTATTTATAATACACTGTTTATAATTTTATATAATTTATATAACTTAATATAATATACTACATAACATAAAACAAAAACGTAGATGTAGATGTATGTATATGCTTTTATACATTCTGTTAGTTATTTAGTGCTGCTGTATAACAGATGTGCCACAGGTAGGTGGCTTTATCAGACAGGAATTTATTTAGGAAGTTTAAGAAGCTAAAATCTAAATTCAGGGTGCAGGCTCTCAGAGGCATAGCGAGGGTAATGAGCACTCAGGGGTAATCTCTAAATTGCACCACCCCCTCAATTCGAGTTCCCAAGGGCAATCTCTAAATTGTGCCCCTCCCCCAATTTCAAGATGAATAGGCATTGATAGTGGCCATGCGTCAGCAGAAACACCTTCCCCCTTCGTGTCCAGCTGCCTCAGTCAGGCGCTTTATGTATTTATGGCGCCTCCTAAATGTCATTTCACACCTCATCTGGTGCCCCCTTGGACTTGCACCCTGGACTAAGTGTACTCCTCTGGACCCCTCTTCACTATGTCATCCGTGCTCTAGGGGAAGGCTCTTTCTCTGTGTCTGCTCTGGGGGAAGGTCCTTGTTTCTTTTCAGCTTCTACTCCTAGGATTCTTGGCAATCATCTGGCTTCTATCTTCCCCATCTCTGCTTGCTTGCTTAATCTGCTTTTTTTTTTTTTTTTTTAATTGTGCTTTCGGTGAAAGTTTACAGCTCAAGTTAGTTTCTCATACAAAAATTTATACACACATTGTTATGTGACCCTAGTTGCTATCCCTATAATGTGACAGCACACTTCCCCTTTCCACCTTGGATTTCCCATGTCCATTCAACCAGCTCCGATCTCTTTCTACCTTCTCATCTCGCCTCTGGACAAGAGCCACCAATTTAGTTTCGTGTGTCTACTTGAGCTAAGAAGCACACTCCTCACAAGTATCATTTTATGTCTTATAGTCCAGTCCAATCCTTGTCTGAAGAGCTGGCTTTGGGAATGATTTTAGTTCTGGGTTAACAGAGAGTCTGGGGGCCATGTCTTCAGAGGTTCCTCTAGTCTCATTCAGACCATTAGGTCTGGTCTTTTTATGTGAATTTGAGTTCTGCACCCCACTTTTCTCCTGCTCCATCAGGGACTCTCTGCTGTGTTCCCTGTCAGGAAAGTCATTGGTGGTAGCCTGCTTTTTTATATGTCAAAAGAGATTGATTTAAAACACACCCTACAC
Source organism: Trichechus manatus latirostris (assembly GCF_000243295.1). Taxonomy (NCBI): domain Eukaryota; kingdom Metazoa; phylum Chordata; class Mammalia; order Sirenia; family Trichechidae; genus Trichechus; species Trichechus manatus. Next base: position 6,725,869 of record NW_004444084.1, read on the forward strand.
TAATACTTCCACATTAACATAACAAAGAAAACCCATTACCAAATGGGATTATAACCATGGGTATAGGGGTTAGGATTTACAACACATATTTTGGGGAGACACAATTCAATCCATAAAATTATGTGCCATATTGTGTTTATCCATTATTTCATTGATGGGCATGTAGGTTGTTTCCGCCTTTTGGCTGTTGAGAATAGTGCTGCAATAAACATTGGGGTACGTATGTCTGTTCATGTTGTTGTCTCCAAGTCCCTTGGGTATATTTCTAGCAGTGAAATTGCTGGGTCATATGGTAGTTCTATTTTAAGATTTTTGAGGAACTGTCCCATTGTTTTCCACAATGGCTGTACCATTTGCATTCCCACTAGCAATGGATAAGGGTTTCCATTTCCCCACATCCTTGTCAACATTTGCTAATTCCCACTTTTTTTTTTAAATCTTAGCCATACTAGTGGAGGAGCCTCGGTGGCATAGTGGGAATGAAATGGTAATTCATTGCCATTTTGATTGGCATCTCTCTGATAGCTAATTATGTTGAGAATCGTTTCATGTATTTGATACCCATTTGAATATCATCTTTGGTGAAATGTCTATTCAAGTCCTTTGCCCATTTCTTGATTGGGTTATTTGTTTATTTTGTTGTTGAGCTGTTGATCTTTTATATATATTTTGGTTATTAGTTTTTTAATGGATATATGTTTTCTCCCAGTCAGTAGCTATTCTTTTTACTTTTTTGATAAAATCTTTTGATGAACAATAGTATTTGATTTTTATGTAGTCCCATTTATTTATTTTGTCTTTTGCTGTTCATGCTTTCATTATTGTAGCAGATAATCCACTTAAAAGCTAGGCCCAACAACTGTGCCCCTGAAATTTCTTCTAAGTATTTCATGGTTTCAATGTTCACATTTAGGTCCTTAATCCATTTTGAATTTGTTTTTGTGTATGGTGTGAGGCATGGATTCTGTCTAATTTTTTCTTCCACATGTAGAAATCCAATTTTCCCTATACTATTTATTGAAGAGATTCTTCTTTCCCCATTGAATGGACTTAGCACCCTTGTCAAATATCAGTTGACAATAGATGTGTGGGCCTATGAATTCTATTCCACTGGTCTATGTGTCTATTATTATACCAGTACCAGGCTGTTTTGATTACTAGAGCTGTATAATTTGTTTTAAAATCAGGAAGTGTGAGTCCTCCTACTATTATCTTCATCTTCAAAATTATTTTAGTTATTTGGGGTCTTTTGTCATTCCATATAAAGTTCAGGATTGGTTTTTCCATTTCTGTAAAGAAGGCTGTTGGAATTTTGATTGGGGTTGCATTGAATCTATAGATCACTTTGGTTAGTTTTGACATCTTAACAATATTAAGATTTCTAATCCATGAACATAGAACATCTCTCCATTTGTTTACATCTTCTTTAATTTCTTTCAGCAGTGTTTTATAATTTTCATTGTATAAGTCTTTCACATCCATGATGTCTTAGTCTGGGTTCTCTAGAGTAGCAAAACTAGTGAAGTATATATATATATACTGCACTGAGAAAGAAATTTACTACAAGGAAATTGCTCACTCTATTTTTAGGATATGGCTCATGCAATTGTGGGCTGGTAAGTCCCAAATCTATGAGTCAAGCAGCAGACTGAAGACCTCTGCTGGATCATGTGGTTGCAGGGGTTGAGGAAGCCGAAGTCTGAAGATCAAGGGGCAGGCTGGAGGCCTCGCTTGACCCATAGGGTTGTATGGGTTGGTGAATCCAAAATCTCCTATTTCTGGGATTATAACCACAAATATAGGGGTTAGGCTTTACAACACATGTTGTAAAACCTGGTTAAATTTACTCCTAGGTATTTTCTTAAATGCTATTGTAAATGAAATTGTTTTCCTAATTCCCCTTTCAGATTTCTCATAGCTTGTGTATAGAAACCCAACAGATAAATTTGTTAAATTCTGCTACTAACTCTATAAGAGTTCTTGTGAATTCCTTGAGATTTTTTATATATAGAAACATGTCATCCATAATTAGAGATAATTTATTTCTTCTTTTCTAATTGGATATCTTTTATTTCTTTTTCTTGTCTTATTGCTCTGGCTAGGACTTCTAATACAATTTTGAATAGGAGTGATAAGTGCAGACACCCTTGTCTTGTTTCCAATATTTCAGGGGAAATATCTCAATCTTTTCCATTAAGTATAATGTTGGCTGTGGGTTTTTCATATATGCCACACGGATCATTCTCCAGAATAGGCTACATGATAATTCACAAAGTAAGTCATGATAAATCTAAAAAGTTGAAATCATACAAATATTTTCTCTGACTGCAATGGAGTGAAACTAGAAATCAATAACAGAAAAAAAAACTAGAAAATATGCAAACATAGGGAAATTAAACAGCATACTCTTAAACTACCAATGGGTCAGGGAAGCAATCAAAAGAGAAATCACAAATTACTTAGAGTCAAATGAAAATGAAAGTACAACATACCAAAATTTATGGGATGCAGTGAAGGCAGTACATAGAGGGAAAACTATAGCAATAAATGCCTGTATTAAAAAAGAGGAGAAATCTCAAAACAACAGCCTAACTCTACAAATTGAGGAACTAGAACGAGAAGAGCAAACTAAGCTTGAACCTACCAGAAGAAAGGAAATAACAAAGATCAGAATGAAAATAAATGAACTAGAACATACAAAAACAATAGAGAACCAACAAAACCAGAAGTTTGTTCTTTGAAAAGATCAATATAATTGACAATTTTTTACTATACTGACAAAGAAAAAAAGAGAAAAGATGCAAATAATTAAAATAGGGAATGAAAGTGGAGACATTACAACTGACGCAATGGAAAAAAAAATTATGAAAGAATACTATGAACAACTGTACACCCACAAACTGGATAACATAGAAGAAATGGACAAATACTTAGAAGCAGATAACCTACTCAAACTGACTGTAAAGGAAATAGAAAATCTCAACAGACCTATAGCAAGTGAAGAGAATGAATCAGTGATCATAAACCTCCCAACAACAACAAAAAGTCAAGAGCGCTTTACTGGGGAATTCTCTTAAACTTTTAGAGAAGAATTGGCATTAATCCTGTTTAAACTCTTCCAAAAGACAGAGACGGAAGGAATATTCCCTAATTTATTCTATGAAGCAAACATAACCCTGATGCCAAAACAAAAGAAAGATACCTTAAGAAAACTACAGACCAATAAACCAAAAAACAAACAAACAAAGAAACAAAAAAAAACCAACCTGCTGCCATCAGTTCAACTCAGACTCATAGCAACTCTGTAGGACAAAGTAGAACTGTCTCATAGGGTTCTGAAGGGGCAGCTGGTGGATTTGAACTGCTGACCTTTTGGTTAGCAGCCAAGCTCTTAATCACTGTGCCACCAGGGCTCCACAGACCAATATCCTTTATGAATATAGATGCAGAAATCCTCAAGAATACTAATGAAATCCAACAGCATATTAAAAGCCGTACACCATGACCAAGTGGATTTATTCCAGGAATGCAAGGATGACTCAACATTAGAAAATCAATCAATGTAATAAACCATATCAATAGAACAAATGAAAAGAACCATGTAATCCTCTCTATGGATGCAGAAAAGGCATTTGATAAAATCCAATACCCTTTCTTGATGAAAACACTCAACAAGATTGGAATAGATATGGCATTTAAACAAAGTAGGCATTTAAATTGTAAAGAAGCAAATTGCTGATTTTCTGATCATATCCTGCCAAACATTTTACTGTAAACCCCAATATCTATATAATATTTACATATATACATAGAAGTTTAGCAAGGGGTCAGTGAAGCAATCATGCAGGGAGCTTCCATCAATATGAATAATGAGAATTAATCCTTGTAATTTGTTTTGTTGAGACAAAAATTCAAGACAAAGTTAAGTGCAAACATTTTTCTCTTACTAACCTGATAAAACATGATATAAAGTATGGAATGAAGGCACATCTATGGATAAAATTGCAAAAACAAAACAAAATAAATCAAAAGAAAATAATTCAGGAGAATTATATAACAATATTTTTATATTTAATCTGCTCAAGATAGTGAACAATAAAATCCATATTTTCAGACTGCACTAAGCTCTTCTGGAGTCAAAAATGTTAAACCAGTGCTGAGAAACTTTGAGAAAACTGAACAGTTGGGTAGACAATATCTCTTGAAACAGGAGGACATGTCTTACTCATTGAATTCTACATAGCACCTAGCACTGTGCTTTGAACAATCACCCAATAAAGATCTTTGATGAATGAAAATGGGTAGAACAATCTCCACAAATACAGAAGTAATTTTAAGAAAACCAATACAGCTGACATAGAATAATAAGCTGAAAAGACACATCAGAGTTTTTGGCTAATGGACCGAGATATAATTGTCCTCCTTCTTGTAAAGGCATGTCTCAGAGAGCTATTACACTTAAAGTACAAAAATAGTTTTTTTTTTTCATTATGATTACGGTTATTATAGGAAAAAAAATTAAATATAAATATTTTGCCCAAACCATGATGCTTTTGCTCTTAAAACCTGAGTGGTTTTGATCATCACATATGTGGATAAATTTTCAAAAAAAAAACAAGAACTATTCACATAATTAAGAAGACATTTAAATAATAATTAGAGAACAGATTAAAATGGTCATGAATTCACTTTAGTTGGAATGCTGTGATAACTGTTCATAGTCCATGTGAAGAACCATTAAGGCCTAGATCTGTGACCCATGAATATTCTCTGAGGATGAAAGAGTTATAGTATAATTAATATTAATTTTCCTATAAAGTGATATTTAAAGTTGCAGAGACCTCATGCCACAGAAACCCAATATTAAAAATTATTTACAGTGTCTTGCTCAGTTTTGTTAATAAATATTAAGACACCTATTTTCAAAAACAGATGTGTAGAAAACTTTTGAATATTTCCCATCCTTCATTTTAGTATTTAATCTTGTGACTAAGATAACCCTGTAGTTGTATTTTCTATACTTTTGCTTCATTTGTTGTGGTGGTATATTCTTTATATCATATGATTGGTCCTTCCTTTCCTACTACTCCCCATCTCCAGAGGATATATAAAATTTGCAGAGATAATAGATGTATAGATTTTCCATGGAAATGTATGAAAATAATTGCAGAAAACTACAGAAGGTATAATAATAGTTTTGGAACATATAAAATCTTTGTTAGTTTGTCCTTCTCTAAGTCAGGCTTTGGAAACTTCCATGGTAAGATAGACACTATCAAGTTAAAAAAAGTTCCTTTTTGCTATGGTCCTGATTAGTTCTGCTTTATGCAAATGACTAGATTGTGGATTAGAACTCCAGGCCCAGGGGTGTACAGGTGTCAGGGATTGAATCGTGTGCTCCAAAAATACGTGTATCAGTTTGGCTCGGCCATGATTCCCAGTATAGTGTAATTGCCCACCATCTTGCCATCTGATATGATTTTCCTATATGTTGTAAATCCTATCTCTATGATGTTATGAGATGGGATTAGCAGAAGTTGTGTTAATGAGGCAGGGCTCCATCTATAATATTGGATTATGTCTTGAGCCAATCTCTTTTGAGATATAAAAGAGAGAAGCAAGCAGAGAAACTTGGGGACCTCATACCACCAAGAAACAAGAGCCAGGAAAATAGCATGTCCTTTGGACCTGGGGTCCCTGTGCTGAGAAGCTCTTAGACCAGGGGAAGATTGATGACAAGGGCATTCCTCCAGAGCTGACAGAGACAGAAAGCCTTCCCCTGGAGCTGATGCCCTGAATTTGGACTTGCAGCCTACTGGACTGTGAGAGACTAAATTTCTCTTTGTTGAAGCCATCCGCTTGTGGCGTTTCTGTTGTAACAGCACTAGATAACTAAGAGAATAGGTAAGTCTTTAAATAAAGATCTGTGGAGATTAGGGAAACCCATAAATCAATCAAGACAGCTATTTCCAGGGAAAAAATGAAACAAAATCCATTGCCATTGAGTCAATCCCGACTCAGCGACCCTATAAGCATTGATAATTAATTCGTACTTAGTGTGGCTAAGAGAGAAGCCCTAGTGGGGTAGTGGTTAAGAGCTTGGTTCCTAACCAAAAGGTTCAGGGTTTGAATCCATCAGCCAGCCACTTCTTGGAAACCATATGGGGCAGTTCTACTTTGTCCTATAGGGTCGCTATGAGTGGGAATCGACTCAATTGCAAAGGGTTTTTTTTTTTTTTTTTGGTGGCTAAGAGAGCTGAAATAAAGTAATTGATAATAACGTGTGATTCCCATGAGTCTGGAAGAGAAAATCCAAAATGTATAAGTTTGGTAGTGATTATTCAGTAAACGGAAATGAACAAGACACATGAGCATACTGTCATTTAAGAGGTAGATATTATTACGTATCTTCTTCAGTATTTAGATGAAATATGCCTACTATCCAATCACCTTTGATGATTTCACATTCACAGGCAAACTTATCTAGTACCACCTGCAGTGTAAAATAATAGTTAATATAATTGGCTTTTGGTGTTCAGAGTTTGAATTTCAATTCTTCTATTTTCCAGTTATGTAACCTGGGAAAGTCACGTGAGCCTTTTAAAATGCCACTATTTTAATGGAATTAGATTTCTAATGGAATTAGGTTGTTGTTGTTGGGTATTGTCGAGTAGATTCCATCTCATAGTGACCTCGTGTGACAGACTAGAACTGCCCCATACGGTTTCCTTGGCTGTAATTTATGGAAGCAGATTGCCCGGTCTTTCTCCTCTTGGGCACTGGGTGGGTAGGAACCATCAATCTTTTGGATAGCAGCTGAGTGCATAACCATATGCACCACCAGGACTCCTTGGCATTAAATTAGCCATTTCTAAATTGACAAATATAAGCACTTAGTAAATGGTAGGTATTTAGTCATACAGACAATAATTTACCATGTACTTTATTATCATTATTATATATTATATGAATTCAAGCACAGTATCTAATTTAATATACACAATGAACATATAAGGTACATATACCTGTTTTACAAATGTGGAAATGCATATTAATCCAAACCTGGCTAAATCCAAATCCTAATTTTTAATCTTAACTGTGTATTGCCTGATATGCACTAGAGAGTGCTCTGAATAGCAGAGAGGAGTAGCGTATTTTTGGGCAAACAAGGCACATCTTCTACATTTGTTTGCTAGCCACGCCTCCTCTTATGAGGTATTTTCATAAGCACCGCTATGCCAATTTTTTTTACATGTTGTTGTAAAAAAAAAAAAAAATAGCATAGTGCACTTAACAGAAATACCTTGTGTGCGGAGGGCACAGTTGGCAATCAAATATAGAAGGTGCACATTATTTGCTTAAAAATATGATATGTCTGGCATTAGATAGCCATATCTACTTCTCACTGGAAAGATATAAAAGTTTTTATTTTTTTAACTTTTTTTTAGTTTAACCTCCTGTGTTCAACAAGACTGATTAGAAAGAATTCAAGCATCATGTCCGCAATTTAGCATATCAGCTCTAGGGTGTCTCTCGATATTAGATGATTGCATGATTTTATGTTCCACAATTTTTTCTCAAATGGGTGTAAAGCTCTGGAGGATATTAAACAGGAATGTGATCCAAGTATGATAGATTGTTATGACAGAGTTAGCAGAGTACAGAAGATGGAAAAGCATGAGGAAAACCAGGCAGGAAAAGAAAATTAACATTTATTGTTTACTTTCTATGTGCCAGACATTGAGCTGGATACAGTGTTATCACGTGAAAACCTCTCAGCAGTTCCAGCAAGTAGCTATCATGAATCCCGTTTACCAAGAAGAGAATTAACTTAGGGAGTTTAAGAAATTGCCCAAAGACAGAGTTGCTGCCAAGGAATTTAATGTTCCATTCCCAAGTGCCTCCAAATGGTAAGCACTCACGTTTTTAGTGAGCTACGCTTTATGCAAAATCATAGACTAACTACGCTATGCTGTCTTAGAACTTGAGTTTTATGTGACAGCAAACTTTTCACCATAATGAACTCGATTATCAAATGCAAAATTCTTGCTGATATTTAAGTCTTAAAAAATGAGGTATTTTCCACTTAGCTGTGAAAGATTCTAAATTATTTATCTAGCTGATCTTTTATGGCCCTCCTCATTTTAAATTCCTTGGCAAAAAACTATAAAATATGTGTTAATAACAGACAAATAAAATTACATAATAATAACTATATTAACTAGTGTTCCGAGCATTTGGTATATCTTAAAAAATAATTTGTTAACGTTGAGACTAAATTTATTTATACATATGTTTATGCATATGTCATTATTACTTACATAAGAGATGCCAAAGTCAATAGTATGTTAGCAATGCAGAGCTAGTAATAATTACTGTAATGCATAGTTTACCAATGTTTTACATAGTACATTGTAATTACTGACAAATACAACATTGCATTTCTATGATGATTTACATTTCCCAAAGCAGGAAAAATTTACATCTCATATTATTTTATGTTCCCTGCAGTGAAATGTAGACATTTTCTTTTTAACTAAGAGTGAAAAGTATAGAGAATTACAAGAATTTATTGTCTCACTTTTGAAAAGAAGCAAAATATTATTTTTCATTGCTTTATTTTTACCTATTATCACATACCTGAAACATGGTTTGCATAATTATTATTTAAGTAGCCAGCAGAAATTTCCCTAGGAAAAACACTGATTAATGTGAAGCCAGAATAAAAAACTTTAGATGCTCAAATCTTTATGAAGTACCCTCATTATGTATCAGTTCAAAGGCCTTTGGGGTTTGTAATCATTACCATTCCACTTTTAAGCATGTCATTTTATCTATTCTGCCTACAAAGTAGAAAGTAGTTGATTTAATATTTTATACATAGGACAATTTAGCATTTCCCTTAAAGTGGGGTTAATGTTAGTAGATGGACCATGTATTGTCCTAGTCTTCCTCCCCTTTCTAGTACTTAAGTTTATGATGACCCATTGTTCCTTGAGGTTAGAGCATTTCCTATAAATCTATAAACAAAAATTACATTCTGATAATAATTATTAGCAGTATTTCAGCCCGTTCCTCTTAAGAATTTGCAGTATATATTTTGTTTCATTTTAAATATGACAGAGAATTAGATTATTTCCTTCTCAGGTACATCTTTTGAAATACTGATATAATGATTGGGAACTTCTTCAATTCCAGTAGGCTTTTAAATAGACTTTTAAAGATACTGACATATTTTTGTTTATATTGATCCAAGGTCCTTTTTAAAAACCTTTGGAGTCAGATATATTTCCAATTGAGAGGTTTTCAGATTTTGGAAAATATGATACTGTTTAAATGACAGTACATACCATCTTCAGCATAGGCTGGGGCATCAGCTCCTAATTATAAATATTAAATTTTGTTTCATAAAAAATTTTAGGAAAATGTCATTAATATAGACTATAAATAGAGTATATCATTTCAGGTTAGGTGTTGTCCCAAATGAGTTTAGGTAAGTCAGATCTTGTAGCCAAAGAGTATTTTTTAAAGCTTTTCCATTTTTTAAAAGGGGAAAATTTTACATTTTAATTTTTAGGATAAGGAATTCCAAAATCTGTAAAAATATTTCATATCTGGTCACAAGTTCTAAAACTTGCTTGCTTTTCAAATGCAAAATAATGGCAACTAAACAACAAAAAACAAATGATCAACACCACCCTTCCCTGCCTCAGTATTTCCAATGTAAACTTTAATTGCAATGTAAGAATGTTGCTAATCAAATACCAACATAAAATGTTTTGTTTTCCCAGCATTGTTCTTGGTCTAACATTCCACTCAGATTTTTGTTTTCAATAGAGTGTATACGTCTGTGATAAAATGATTGAGCTTTGTTGTTGTTGTTGAAAGCATTTTTATATTAATCATTTTAGTCATCTTCCTCTTTGCTCTGTGTGGTAGGTAATATGGATGATGAAACTGATTCCCAGAAAGATTATAACCTTAATGAATGTCATTCAGTCAGTAGATGGGAGAGTCAGATTTAGAAGTGCCATGAAACTTGATTAATTTCTGTGAGTCTCATGCTTTAGACAAATAAAATTAGAATATAAGTAGGCAACTGAGTACTAATTTTAAAAAATTCAAAAGAGGAGGCTGTGTAGACATGATTATCTGAGTGAATTGAGATCTCTCTCTTTGAAATGGTGTAACCTTGGACAAGTTACTCATGTTCACTTAATCTGATTCTACTCCTTTCTTTCAGTCTTTCCACATTTAAACTACATGTCTTAAAAGACCTATACAATAGTTTTATTATTTGTAGTTCCTTCCCTTTTAATTTCTATATTTCTTTCAACTTTTCAATTTCTTTGGTATCTGTGGATTTTCTGACGTGCTTTGTCATTTTATCTGTTAGATCAGTTTTAGTGAAAGTTGCCTTCTGATGAAAAAAATCAGTCCCTCCATACGTCAAAGCTGTAAATCAGTAGTTATAAAAATATATTATAGACTGTTAATGTTTTACTGGACAAAACTAATATAATTTTTATATTATACAATCTGAACCCCTTCCAAATACGTTTTTAAAAATTTGTTAACTGAAGACTACCTTTGCTTCGTGTCCATCCCTAAATCTTCTTCACCTTACCAAGATTCCATGAGGTTTTCTTCTTTGCTCAACACAAGGGAATTTCAGGGGGAGCATTCTAGGTTCTACTATACATAAAGGAAGACCTGTAAATGTATTACATTAAAAAATTATAATTGACAAGGACGGGTTTTCTAGTTACTAGCTTGTAAGCATATTTCTCCTTTCCCTTTGCAATTAAATTTTTAGTAAATAGTAAAATACAATATTGAGTTTAAAGTTTGTGGTTTCATTTTCTATAACACTTCCATGAAAGTCAACCAAATTTTATAATAAATGAAGTTTTCTTGTATGGAAGTTACATATGTTACATTTGTTTTGCTAGATCCTATAGGTATCTAGGTATCATAAGTTGTGGATCTCTCTCTTTTTTGTTTTCTGTTTGTTTATTTTTTGTTTTTGTTTTGACTCAGAATTTCTGTGCTCGCAAGTGGTAAACGGTCAAATCTCTTCAAGGAGCACACTTGGAGCTTCAGCTTCTCCTTTGTTCTCTCTCTCTCTCCCTTCCTTTTTTCTTTATTTCTTTTCCTATAACTTTTTATTTTAAAACAATATCAAACTAACATAAATTGCAAGAACAACACAAAGGCTATTTTTCCCTGAACTATTTCAGAGAAATTTTTAGTATGTGCTTCCTACAAACAAGGACATTCTGCCACATAATTACAACATAACCATCAAAGCCAGGGAATTGATACTGATATAATATTGCCAATCAAGTTTCACCAATTCTCCCAATAATGAATTTTACAACAAACAAATCTAATCCAGGATATTTTTTCAGGTCTTTTAGTATCTTTCAAGATGGAATAGTTCCTCTGTTTTCTTTCTTTTTCATGACCGTCACAATTTTAAAGATTATAGACCATTTGGTAGAATGCCCCTCAGGTGGGGTCTTCAGATGTTTCCTCAGGTTATGTAGCTTTGTCAGTAGCATCACATAGTGATGCTGTGTTCTCACTTCATCCTAACAGGTGGCATTAGATTTTTGTCAACAATTTCATTCTACTTGGATCAATGATCAATGTCCATGGAAACATCATCCAGAAATAAAACAGTGTATTGCACTGAGAATATCTGTGGTAGAAGACCTCTTTAAGATTTTAAAAAGCAAAGATGTCACTTTGATGACTAAGATGCACCTGACTCAAGCCATAGTATTCAATTGCCACATAAACATGTGAAAGCTGGACAATAGAAAAGGAAGACAATAGAAGAATTCATGCATTTGAATGTGGTGTTGGTGAAGAATATTGATTATAATGAACAAATCAGTCTTAGAAGAAATACAACTAGAATGCTCCTTAGAAGCCAGGATGGTGAGACTTTGGCTCCATTACTCTGGACACATCATCAGGAACGACCAATTGCTAGAAAAGAACGTCATGTTTGGGTAAGCAAGTTTCATTGTTAGGTGCTATTGATTTGATTCTGACTCATAGTGGCCCCATGTGGCAGAGTGGAACTCTCCCATAGGATTTTCTAGGCTGTAATCTTTACGGGAGCAGATCACCAGGTCTTTCTCCAATGGTGGATTTGAATCACCAGTCTTTGAGTTAGCAGCGAACACTTAACTGTTGCACCCTCAGGACTTTTTTCTCAAAGTACAGGTAGTCCCTGGCTTATGACATATTTGAATTACGAGGAACTGCACTTACGACCATCTTCTTTTTTTTTTCCTCTTTTTTACATCTTTTCATTAGTAATATGTACTACATACAGTGTTGCAGCATGTATCTGTAAGTTTATGTGTAATGTTTCTAACCCCTCAAAGAGAAATAAAGATTGGGTTTATAAAGATACTGAAAATAAAAGGCAATATTAATGAAAACTAAAAAAAAAATGAGGTATTTGACTTACATCACAATTGACTTACGAAGGAGTCATTGGAATGGTACCTCATCGTGAGTCAGAGACTACCTATGTGGGGCTCCTTTGGCAAAGTATAGGGTGAGTGAGAATGAATAAAACCCTCAATAAGATAGATTGACAAAATAGCCACAAACTTATCAACTATCATGAAGATGGCATGGGACTGGGTATCGTTTCATTCTGTTGTACATAAGGTCACCATGAATCGGAGTCAAATCGATAGCAACAAACAGCAACAACAACAATAAAAAAACAAATCTTTGTAATTACACAGAAATCTCAAAGTGAGTTTTTGGTGCATTTTTTTTTCTAAATTTAGAATCAGATTTTAGAAAATCAGAATCAAAATAGTTCTCAAAGATGTTGTCACGTGGCTAAGACAGAATCGTGTGCATGGGAAAACACTTGATTACAATCTAAGTGACAATAAAATATTTTAAAATAAAAAGAGAATGGCTACATGAATGTTAAAAAATAGTTCCTTGTTAAACAAGGAATATTTGTTCTCTGTTTTGTTCTGGTTTTGTAAAAAAAAAATGTTTCTTATTATATATATAGAATAAACACAGGTTACTAGACTCTCTGGTTTGTAAAAAACTAAATCAGGATAAAGGAAATATTTCTTATTTCAGTTAACCTGACAAAGTAGTGTTAAAATGAGTGTTTAGACTCCTATTTGATATATATGAGTTTTGTTTTAATACTCTACCAGTGTTTTGAAAAGCTCTATTCTCTTTTTCATAGTTAATTATACAGGAGGGAAAATTATAAATTTTATAAGCTATTATAATTTTTTTTTTTTT
>NW_004444084.1:6756761-6793785 GCF_000243295.1 Trichechus manatus latirostris
GGGGGAGATACTAAATAGGCAATAGATAAGTGGTATCTTGGGTGAAGGGTGAGACAGTACACAATACAGGGGAAATTAGCACAACTTGTACAAGGAAAGGTCAAGAAAGCTCCATAGACACATCCAAGCTCCCTGAGGGACTGAATTGCTGGGTGGAGGGCTGTCGGGACCATGGCCTCGGGAAACATATAGCTCAATTGGCATAACACAGTTTATAAGGACAATGTTCTACATTCTACCTTGGTGAGTAGTGTCTGGGGTCTAAAAAGCCTGTGAGTGGCCATCTAAGATGCTCCACTGGTCTCATTCCTTCGACAGCAAGGGAGAGTGAAGAGAACAGGATACAAGGAAAATATTTGTCCGAAGGACTAATGGACCACAGCTACCAAGGCCTCTACCAGACTGAGTCCAGTACAGCTAGATGGTGCCCGGCTACCACCACTGACTGCTCTGAACAGGATCACAACAGAGGGTTCTGGACAGAGCTGGAGAAGGATGTAGAACAAAATTTTAACTCACAAAATAAGACCGTATATATGGGCCTAAAGGAGACTGGAGAAACCCCGAGAGTATGGCCCCCAGATACCCTTTTAGCTCAGTGGTGAGGTTATCTCTGAGGTTTACTGTTCAGCCTGGGAATGGACTGCCCCGTAAACCAAATGGGACTAATGAGGTACAGTAATCCAGGGACAAGGGCCAGAAGGCAGAAGGGGACAAGGAAGCTGGTGATAAGGAACCCAAGGTTGAGTAAGGATACTGTTGATGTGTTGTGAGATTGTTAACCATTGTCACAGGGCAACATGTGTACTAACTGTTAAATGAGAAACTATTCTGTTCTGTAAGCCTTCATCTTAAGTGAGAATAACAGCACAATTGGAATAGCGTAGTCGATGTCACTGAACTGTGCATGTAGAAATTTTTGAAATGGTGTATCTTTGACTATGTATATTTTCACCAAAACAAAAAAGGTTGAGAATTTAGAGGGTTGACATGTAGTGGGGTTGTTAACCAATGTCATAAAACAATATGTGTACTGCTGTTTCATGAGAAACTGTTTGTTCTGTAAGCCTTCACCTGAAGTACAATAAAAAAAAAGTCAAAATCAACGCCCATGGAAGCATCAGTCAAGAAATCAAATGATGCATTGCATTGGGAAATCTGCTGCAAAAGACCTCTTTAAACTGTTAAAAAGCGAAGATGTCACTTTGACGGCTACGGTGCACCTGACACAAGCCATGGTATTTTCAGTCATCTCATATGCATGAGAAAGGTGGACAGTGAATAAGAATGTCTTAAGAAGAATTTATGCCTTTGAATTATGGTATTGGCAAAGAATATTGAATATACTATGGACTGACAGGAGAGTGAAAAAATCTGTATTGGAAAAAGTACACTCAGAAATTTCCTTAGAAGTAAGGATGGTGAGACTGTCTCACTTACTTTGACCATGTCATCAGGAGGGATCAGTCCCTGGAGAAGGACATCATGCTTGGTAAAGTAGAGGATCAGCATAAAAGAGGAAGACCATCAATGAGATGGATTGACACAGTGGCTTCAAAAATGGGCTCGATCACAGCAACAATTGTGGGGATGGCACTGCACAGGGCTGCCACTCTGTTGTACATACGGTCGCTGTGATTTGGAATTGACTGGATGGCAGCTAACAACAACAATCTTTATAATGACTCTCTCTATGATATATATAGATATATATTTTAGTACACATTTGTCAGCCAGTACACATTAAACACTACCTACTTTACCCCAATCCATATTGTTCCCAACCAGACCTGTCAGCTCTATCAGTCATGGTCTTCTCCAGTGCAAAGTGGTTCTGCTTTTGTTGTTGTATGTTGTCAAGTAGATTCTGACTCATAGCAGCCATATAGGACAGAGTAGAACTGCCCCAAATGGTTTCCTAGGCTGTTATCTTTACAGGAGCAAATCATCAGCAGAGGGGCTGGTGGGCTTGAACCTTCAACCTTTCAGTTAGCAGCTAAGTGCTTAACCATTGAGCAACTAGGGTTCCCTGGTTCTGCTATTACTTACTCTAAGTCCCTGTCTTAATGCGTTCCATGGCTTTAGTTGAAAGAAGTATCTTCTAGACAGAGTGCTGACTGAAAGTCTACTCATTATTTCCCAAAAATATGGCTCTGATTCTCTCAAAAATCAAAGCCTGAACCTCACTGTCTAACCCACAGTTGCAGATCATACTATTATTATTACTAGCAGTATGTTTAGGTAACTGATGCCATTTACAAAATGCTTACTATTGACACACAGAGTGCTCTGCAGTTAAATAAACACTATTTTGCTTTAAAAAAAAAAAAAAAAAAACAAGCCCAGACTGAGATCTCAGAACTCTAGATGGCAGCTGAGGTGTTTGAGAGTAGGGGTGAGTCCAGAAACAGGGAGAGGAGGAGTGGGAAAAGCACAGAAGCTGGGAGAACCTACAAACTAACATCTGGAGCACTTGCTCATCACAGCCATTTTGGGATGGAGCTGGGCTACACCCCACACAGGGAACACAGAAAGGGAGGTAATCTGAGGTATATGTAGCCTGATTTGTTTAAGGCAACACAGATTGACTCTGGGAGTTCACAGGTCACACAGTTGGAATGGAGTGAAGGGAGACTATGGCACTGAGAGAGGGTGCTGTTGAATCTCGCTGACACCTAAGATAGACGGGCACTAGGATGGGAGGAACTGCAAAAGCAGCAGGGCAAACGGAATACTTCAGACAGACGGGCAACACAGAAGGAAATGGCTGGGTCCCTGCCCACAGAGGGATAAAAGCAAGAGGCTGTGCAGGGCCACCTTTGAAAGACAGAGAGAGCCCCCAACCTTTGCCTCAGGTAAGTTGAGCCCCACGACTTACATCAGCATCTGCAACCAGTAAATCCTGCAGCCTGTGCATGTGTATTGAATTCCAGTGATCAAGTATCTAAAACACCTGAATCAGCACTGAAAACAACTTAAGGATAAGGGTGCTGTCTAGTGGTTCTCAGGAGAAGATATAAAGCCCACTGCCACTAGGTATAATCTGGCTCATAGTAACCCTGTGAGGCAGAGTGGAGTTGCCGCATGGGGTTCCCAATACTGTAAGTCTTTGTGAAGGCAGGCTGGTGTACCTTTCTCCCAAAGAATGGCTGGTGGGTTTGGGCCTCAGCCTTTTGGATGGCAGCTAGGTGCTTGGCCACTGCACCACCAGGGCCAATCAGAAAATTTATCCACAAAAGCCAGATACAAAATTTAAAGTAAAAAGAAAATATATGTATAACAAAATGGCAGAAGTTCAACAAAACATAGTAAAAAACACAAAATCACAAAAGAAAAAGGACCAATCAAAAGCAAAACATGAAGAAGAAGAAATTTCTCCGATGGAGGTCAGATTTACTGAAATAGTTGATAGTTTTCAGTCTATGGTGATAAGTATGTTTAAAGACAGCAAAAAACACACAGAAAACAAACCGGTAAATATCAGGACACAAATGGAACAAAATGAGGGACTCAACAAGAAAACTGAAAACAAAACTAAACAAAAATACAAGCAAACAAACAAAGAGAACTCCTGAAACTGAAGAATAAAGCAACTGAATTAAAAAAAAAAAAAAGCAAGAGAAACACTCAACAATAGAGTTGAACAGATAGGAGATGGAATAAACGAACTAGAAGACAAAATAACTGGATTTATCAAGTCTCAAGAGAAGCAAGAAAAAAGAACAAAGAAAAGCGAACAAACCAAAATGGAAATATGGGATTCAACTAAGAAATCTAACATTAGAATTATTGGGCTCCCAGAACACCATGACAACAATAAAGGCATAGAAACAATTTTCCAATAGATACTCAGACAGAATTTCCCAGACTTGAAGAGAGAACCAAGCCTGCAAATACAGGAAGCTACATGAACCCCAGTTAGAAGAAACACAAAAAGATCGAATCCACATCACATCCTAATAAAACTCTTGAAAATCAAAGACAAGGAGAGAATTCTGAAAGCAGCAAGGGAAAAATGCAATATAACATATCAAGGGTATTTCAAAAGAATCAGTGCAAATTTCTCCCCAGAAACTCTAAAGGCCAGAAGACAATGGGGTAACATATATAAAATACTGAACTAAAACAATTGCCAACCAAGAGTTCTTTACCCAGTAAAGTTGTCATTCAAAAAGGAGGGGGATATTCAGACATTCCAAAACAAACAGTAGCTCAGGGAATTTTCCACTACCAGATCAGCTTTTCAAGTATTACTCAAAGGAGTACTCCAAATGGAAATTAAAGAGCATTAAATAAATACTCATTTCTCTAGACAGAAAAAAATAAATAGGAGTTAGAGAGAGATCTCTAAAAAACATAATAACATGGGCAATCAGGACCAAGTATATAATATTTCAGGAAATAAACTCAACAATTAAACCCCACAAACAATACAACATCAAGTTTGTAAGAAATAAGTACAAAGTAACCGTATTGAATGTAGGTTGTATATTGATGTTAATGGAGACACATCAATAGAAACTGGGGAGAGATGAGCATATCAGGAATAGATTTATTATGCTAAGGTTATATGTTAACTGTAGTTCATGTTACACCTTGTTGCAATTGTAAATTGTGTAATGTAATATATGTAGTAACCACTAAGAAATCAATGAGAAAAAAACATTTGGAAGAAAAGAAGGAAGAAAGCAAAAAGGCTCATCACAAGAAAGCAGCCAAATACAAACAAAAATAGAAAAATCAGAATTAACAAAAATAACAAAGACACAAAACACTTAAAGAACAAATTGCAAAGTTAATGATATAGATACTTCATTTACGGTAATAATCTTAAATGTAAATGGTCTACATCTCATGCAAAAGGCAGAAAGTGGCAGAATGGATTAAAACAAAACAAAAAAACATGATTCATCTTTTTGTTGCCTACAAGAAACACCTTAGACATAAGGACACAAACAGACTGAAAATTAAAGGATGGATAAAAATATTCCATATAGCCAGTAAACAAAAAAGAGCAAGGATGGCCATACTGTTATCAGATAAAATTGGCTTTAAATCAAAATCTATTACAAGACAAAAATAAGGACATTACAAAATCATAAAAGGGTCAATCCAGCAAGAAGACGTAGCAATTATAAATATATATGCACCTAACAGCAATGCTCCAAAATACATAAAACAAATACTGACTACTATGAAAAGGGAAATAGACTATTCCACAATAAAAGTAGGAGACTTCAACACATCACTTTCAATTATAGACAGAACATCCAAAAAGAAGATTGCTAAGGACATAAATAAAACCATAAGGCAATTGGGCCTAATGAACATATATAGAACACTCCACCCAGCATGAGAACAATACACATTCTTCTCCAGTGCACATGGATTATTTTCCAGAATAGACCATATGCTAGGACACAAAAAAGTTTCAACAAATTTAAAAAGACTTAAATCATACAAAGCAGCTTTGTCCATAATCGTATAAAGTTAAACATCAACAACAGGAAAAATAAGGAGAAAAAATAAATAAATGCATGGAAACTAAATAATACACTGCTAAAAAAACCCATTAGGTCATAGAAGAAATCAAGAGTGCAATTATAAAAAATCCTAGACTCAAATAAAAATGAAAACACAACACATCAAAACTTTTGGGGTACAGAAAAAGTAGTACTCAGAGACAAATTCATAGCAATACATGACTACATTAAAAAAGAAGATCCAAAATCATCAACTTAAATTGACAACTTGAACAAATAGAAAAAGAAGAGCAAAAGAAGCCAAAAGCTACCAGAAAAAGGAAACAATAAAGATCATGGCAGAAATAAATGAAAGAAAATAGAAAAACAATAGAAAGAATCAACAAAACCAGAAGTTGGTTCTTTGGAAGGATCAATAAAATAAACCACTGGGAAGACTGACAAAAGAAAAAAATCAGGAGAGACAAATAAATAAGTTAAGAAATTAAACTGGTGACACTACAACCAGTCCAAAAGAGATAAAGAAGATCATAGCTAATTACTATGAAAAATTGTACTGTGAAAATTTTGAAAACCTAGATGAAGTGGACAAATCCCTAGAAACACAATACCTACCCAAACTAACACAAACAGAGGTAGAAAATTTAAACAGACTCATTACAAAAGAAGAGATTGAAGATGTCATCAAAAAACTGCCATTGAAAAAAATCCCAATTACTAGATGGCTACACTGGAGAATTCTACCAAACATTCAGAGAAGAGTTGATATCAATCCTACTCAATCTCTTCAAAAATATAGAAGAGGATCTAAAGATTCCACAAGAAAACTGCTGGAACTGATAGAAGAAATTAGCACCGTTATAGAGTATAAGTTCAACACACAAAAATCGGTTGGGTTCCTCTACACTAACAACGACTACTCTGAAAAAGAAATCAGCAAAATAATATCATTTACCATAATCCTCAAATCAATAAAATACCTAGGCATTAACCTAACTGGGGACATAAAAGACTTATACAATGAAAATTATAAAACACTACTACAAGAGACTAAAAGAGACCTACAAAAATGGAAAGACATGTGTGTTCATGGATTGGAATACTTAATTTCAATTCTACCTAAAGCGATCTAAAGATACAATGCAATCCCAATACAAATCCCAACAACATTCTTTACTGAAATGGAAAAACTTCATACTGAAAGGAAAGAAACTTTGAAAGTCAAAGCAATATTTAAGAAAAATAAAGCAGGATGCCTCACACTCCCCAGTATATAAGAATACTATACAACCATTGTAATAAAAACAGTCTGGTATTGGTTGAATGACAGACACATTAGACCAGTGGAATACAATTGAGAATTAAACTCAGAATTAAACCCAGTCATCTGTGGAAAACTGATTTTCGACAAGGGTCAAAGTTCATTCAGTGGGGCAGAAACAGTTTCTTTAATAAATGGTGCTGGCAAAACTGGATATCCACCTGCAGAAAAATGAAACAGGACCTATACCTCACACTATACACAAAAACTAACTCAAAATGGATCAAAGACCTAAATGTTCAGCCTAAAACCATAAAATTCCTGAAAGAAAACTATGAGACCTAATCTTTTTTAAAAATAGGATAACAAACACAACAACAAATTCATGAATAGAAGAAGACAAAATAGATAAATGGGACATCATAAAAATTAAAAACTTAAGTTCATCAAAAGACTTTATTAAAAGATTAAATAGACAACCTACAGACTGGGAAAAAATCTTTGGAAACAATTTTTCTGATCTAAATTTATCCGGTGTAATCTCTAAAATCTATAGAAAAAGGAAACAACTCAACAACAGAAAGACAAGCAACCCAATCACAAAATAGGCAAAGGATGTGAACAGAACCTTCATGAAAGAGAACATCCAAGCAGCCAACAAATATATGAAAAGATGTATACAATCATTAGTCATTTAAAAAAAAAAAACATAAAAACCACTGCCATCTAGTCGATTCTGACTCATAGTGACCCTAAAGGACAGAGTAGAACTGCCCCACAGGGTTTCCAAGGGGTGTTTGTTGGATTCAAACTGCAGACCTTTTGGTTAGAAGCCATAGCTCTTAACCAGTATGCCACCAGGGTTTCCCATTAGCCATTAGAGAGTTGCAAATCAAAACTACTATGAGATACCATCTTACCCTGGCTAAAATGACACTGATATAAAAACAAAAAACAAAACAAAACCAAAAAAAGAATACAGATAACAACAA
This sequence comes from Trichechus manatus latirostris, assembly GCF_000243295.1. Classification (NCBI taxonomy): domain Eukaryota; kingdom Metazoa; phylum Chordata; class Mammalia; order Sirenia; family Trichechidae; genus Trichechus; species Trichechus manatus. Next base: position 6,764,498 of record NW_004444084.1, read on the forward strand.
ACGTTGGTGAGGATGTAGGGAGATTGGAACACTTATCCGTTGCTAGTGGTACTGTAAAATGGTACAACCACTATGAAAAACAGTATGGCACTTTCTTAAAAAACTACAAATAGAAGTACCCTATGATCCAGCAATCCCACTCCTAGGTATAAACCCTAGAGATGTAAAAATATAACACAAACAAACATATGCACACCTATGTTCATTGCTGCTTTATTCACAATAGCAAATAATTGGGAACAAGCAAAGTGTCCATCATCAGATGAATGGATAAGCAAATTGTGGTACATACATACAATAAAATACTACACAACCACAAGGAGCAATGATGAGACTGCAAAATATAGCATGGATGGTCCTGGAGGGCATAATAAGTTAAATAAATCAATCATATAAGAACAAATATTGTATGATCCCTTTTTTATAAGAAAACAAGAATAGATATAGAGAGATCAACGTTCATTGGTGGTTACCAGGGAGAGGAGGAGGAGGGGAAAGTGTGCTTTAGATCGTAGAGACTTGTTATCTTTTGGTGATGGAAAAAGCGGCACTGAATGTGGATATAATGAGCACAGCATGACCCAAGTAAAAATGAGTGTTTGAGCACATATGAATGTGTATAGGCATATTGGTACGGGGTACCACATTAGGTGAGAACAGTTAGAAGTAAACAAAAATTTGTGGGTGTAGGCCCATATGTTCACTGAAGACATAAACGCAGAAACTCCTTAGACATAACTAAACACCTTCCAAGGTTGGTTTTCTGGGTTTGAAAGCTTAGGACCATAGTCTCATGGGACAACTCGTCAATTGGCATAACATAGTTCACAAAAATCATGATCTGCATCCTAGTGAAGTGAGTAGTGTCTGGGGTCTTAAAAGGTTACAAGTGGCCATCTAAGACACAACTACAGGCCTCTACTCACCAGGAGAAAAACAGTAAAAAGGTAACTAAAAGCTCAGAGAAGAAACAAGTCTACATAAGCCACAACCTTATCTACCCTGATAACCAGTAGAACTAAATGGTATTCAGCTAATACCACTGACTGTTCTGACTGGGGTCACAATAGATGTTGCTAGATAGAATGGGAGAAAGATGTAGAAGAGAACTCAAATTCTTTTTTTTTTTTTTAAAAAAAAAAGCCAGACAAACTAGAACAGTAGAGAACAGAAGCCTTCCTGAGACTATCGCCCTGAGACACTCTTTAAACCTAGAACGAAGACTACCCCCGAGATCACCTTTTAGCGAAATAGCAGAGTGGGACATCAAATAAAGGATATTGCCTATAAGATCAATACTCTATTTAAAAACCATCTGTATGAGACCAAAATGTCAACAGTTACTCAAAAGCAAAGATAAGAAAATAAGCGGGCAGGGAAACTAGAGTACTGGAAATGGAACAAACAGAACACAATTAAAGAGAATGCTGACCCTTTGTGATAAATGTATCTAATGTTACTGAAAAATTTATGTGGAAATTGTCCAATGGGAACCTAACTTGCTGTGTAAACTTTCACCAAAAACTCAATAACGTATTATTTAAAAAAAATAAAATCTGGGCTGTACAAAAAAAAGTGCATCATAATTTTAAATAAACTTCTGCATCTATAAAGATACAGATAAATATATTAACAGCTAAACTGTGAGCTTATACATTAGGAAAGCTTTGATTTTCTGCTAATTAACCTAAGGAGCTCTGGTAGCACAAATGGTTAAGCACTCAGCAGCTAACTGAAAGGTTGGCAGTTTGAACCCACCCAGCTGCTCTGTGGGAGAAAGACTTGGCAATATGCTTCCATAAAGATTTCAGTGAAGAACACCCTGTCAAGCAGTTCTACTCTGTCACATGAGATTACTACGAGTTGGAATCAACTTGATAGCACCTAACAACAACTCTAATTAACATAATAATACATTATTTCTTAATGGCCTTGTTCTAATTATTCAGTATTCATACTTCTATCAGTATTTGAAAGTCTACTGTGTCTCTGGCATTGTGGTGTTTAGTATGCTCTTTTACTGAAGTTCTAGAAGGGTTGTGGTTCAAGAGGTAACCAAAATTCTGTTAAGTTCTGTGAAAACATGTAAAAACATATTTCATAAATACAGTCTATTACTATAAAATAAAATTCATAGTTTTGTTGTATACAATGTTGCCAAATTTATGTTTGGCAATTTTTGCTTTCTAATAACTCCTTGTATATATTGTATATTATGTAAAATTAACTCGTATATTAAATTAATCTGATAGAAATACGTTCCTTTTAGTAGGCTTTTATAAATAAGAGCAAATGATAGTGGATAAATTATTATAACTGGGTGATTCTTAAATAGCAAAATTTAGGGACACAAATATTTGTAGTATTTTTAATATGTAGCTTTGAATGCAGTAAGTTATATGTAAGTTAGCATATGGTTATCATTACTTTTTTTTACACAGTGTTCAAATTATCAGTTTTATAAAAGAATGGTTCTCAGATTATTTAAGTTATTTGTCGCTGGGTGCTTGGACAAAACACTATGTTGATTTGATCTAGTCCCCACTAAATTCTCATCTTTTCTCTTTTTTAGCTCATGAAAATAAAATTATTAAAGATGTTTTCCTTTTTCTTTTTATTCTTCACTTCTCTCACTTTTATTCAAGGATATTTACTGAGTCACTACTATTAAAGTGGGATAAAGATATCAATTTGTGAAGTAGCAATTCACTTGAAATAAGATATTAATAAGGTATCTCATTAAAATAAGACATCTCATTAAAATAAGATATCTCATTAAAATAAGATATGAGGCAGCATTTGTAGGATGGAAAATCCATTTATAATCCAGGAGATGAATGATTATCTTGGAAAGTTGGAGTTGGTTTCATAAAGCAAATATTAAAATAGAGAAAACTGGAAAAGAAGTAACAATTTTTATATTCACAGACATCATCTTTATATACCAAAATTTTCACAAAATCTTCATTCAAAAAAATAGACTAGGACTAATAAGCGAGTTTACCAATATCTCCTGATACAATGTCAAAGTATAAAAATAAATTTAATTTCTATACATTAACATATAATCATAAATAAATTCAATTTAAACTAGGCTTAAAAAATATGTAGAAATGAATTTAACAAAAGATGTATAAATCCTCTACACAGAAAACTGTAAAATACAGCATAATAAGAGACATACTATGTTCATTAATGAAAGTCTCAATATTGTTATGACATCAGTTCTTACTAGATTCATTACTAGATTATCATCATCCCAATCCTAATCCTGGCAGACTTTTTAAAAATAGAAATTGACAAATTGTTTCTAAAATTTATATTGCGTCCAATAACTGACACTGTCTTGTTAATGAACAAAAATTTGGATGACTTATCTACTTTATCTCAACATGTACAACAAAGCTAGAATAATCCAAACAGCATAGTATTGGTGTAGGAATAACCAAATACATAAGTGGAACAGAACAGAAAAAGCAGAAATATACCATACTAATATAACCAACTGATTTTTCAAATGGTGCCAAAATAATTCAATGGGTAGAGGAAAGTGTTTCCACAAATTGTGCTGAAACAATTGAAACAAAAAATGAACCTCGGCACCTACCTAACACCATGAAAAGAAAAATAATTTAAGATGAAACAAAGGCCTGTACATAAAAGCATGGGAGACATTCTCCATTACCTAGGGGTAGGCAAAGAATCCTTAGAACTTACACAGAAATCAATAAACATAAAAGAAAATACTGATAGAGCAGATTTTATAAAAGTTTTAAAATAGAACAAAATGGGTGCTGATCAAAAGACATGTAATATATAATCAATTTACAAGCCATAGATTTAAAGAAAATATTCACAAAATAAATATCTGACAAAAGACATGTGTGCTGTTGTTGTTGTTAGGTGCCATTGAGTAGGTTCTGACTCATAGCAACCCTATGCACAACAGAACGAATCGCTGCCCGGTCCTGCTATGCTCACAATCATCACTATGCTTGAGCCCATTGTTGCAGCCACTGTGTCAATCCATCTTGTTGAGGGTCTTCCTCTTTTTTGCTCACCCTCTACTTTACCTAGCATGACATCCTTCTCCAAGGACTGGTCTCTCCTGATAACATGTCCAAAGTATGTGAGACAAAGTCTCAACATCCTTGCTTCTAAGGAACATTCTGGTTGAACTTCTTCCAAGACAGATTTGTTCGTTCTTTTGGCAGTCCATAGTATATTAAATACTCTTCATCAACATCACAGTTCAAAGTTGACAATTCTTCTTTGGTCTTTCTTATTCATTGTCCAGCTTTCGCATGCATATGAGGTGATTGAAAACACCATGGCTTGGGTCAGGTGCACCTTAGTCCTCAAGGTGACATCTTAGCTTTTCAACACTTTAAAGGGGTCTTTTGCAGGGGATTTGCCCAATGCAATGCATCATTTGATTTCTTGACTGTTGCTTCTATGGGTGTTGATTGTGGATCCAAGTAAAATGAAATCCTTCACAACTTCAATTTTTTCTCCCTTTATCATGATGTTGCTTATTGATGTAGTTGCAAGGATTTTTGTTTTCTTTATGTTGAGGTGTAATCCATACTGAAGGCTGTGGTCTTTGATCTTCGTCAGTAAGGGCTTCAAGTCCTCTTCACTTTCAGAAAGCAAGGTTGTGTCATCTGCATTAAGCAGGTTGTGAACGAGTCTTCCTCCAATGCTGATGCCCTGTTCTTCTTCATATAGTCCAGCTTCTTGGATTATTTGCTAAGCATACTGATTGAATCGGTATGGTGAAAAGATACAACCCTGACGCACACCTTTCCTGACTTTAATTCATGCAGTATCGCCTTGTTCTGTTTGAACGACTACCTCTTGATCCATGTACAGATTCCCTATGAGCACAATTAAGTGTACCGGAATTCCCATTCTTCGCAATGTTATCCATAATTTGTTATGATCCACACAGTCGAATGCCTTAGCATAGTCAATACAAGACATGTATCTAGAATTTAAAAAAAAAAAAAAAATTGCAAAATTCCCAGTTGAGTCAGAATCCTCTGCTAGGGATGATTTACAGGAAGAAGCCAGTGTTGTTTCCTAGTCTACCTCCAAACCAAACCCACTGCTTTGGAGCCGATTCCAACTCATAGTGACTCTATAGGACAGAGTAGAATTGCCCAATAGGGATTCCAAGGCTGTAATCTTTATGGGAGCAGACTGCCACATCTTTCTCCGTTGGAGCAGCCCGTGGATTTGACCTGGGAACCTTTTGGCTAGCAACCGAGCGCTTTAACCACTACGCCACCAGGGGTCATTTCAAGGCTAATCTCATGTTGGTGGACATTTCAGCAAAACATGCCATAGAGTGTCTGATAGGTCCATTTGTATTTTTAGTAATTTTAGTTTTTAAAAGAGGTTCTTTTCTAGGAGGCTTAAATGTGCCTTGAAGATTTTTGGTGAAAGCTTGGCTGCAAACTAAAGGGTCAGCAATTGGAATCCACCAGCCGCTCCCTGGAAACCCTATGGGGCAGTTCTACTCTGCCCTATAGGGTCGCTATGAGTCGGAATCTACTTGACTGCAGTGGGTTTGGGTTTTTTGGGGGGATAGATTTTAGGATTGAGAAATTTGAAATTTTATGTGTCTTAAGAATTTTCTCCTCTCTGATAACAGAATATAAAATTGCAGCAAAGAAGTTAAATGGTTTCTTTTTTAATTTAAATTTATATAATAGAAACTGAATATCTATGTAACCAGTATTCACTATACTATTGCTAATCTACAACTCCATAATAAACACAAACAATCCATTAAAAATGGGCACGATACTTGAGCAAACATTTTACAAACTAGACTATATGAATGGTTAGTAAACGCATAAAAAGTTTCTCAACATCATTAGCCATCAAGGCACTGCAAATTGAAACTAAAACGAGAAATTATTTCCACCCTCCCCAGTGATTAATTTAAACGTCTGAAAATGCCCAGCCAGAACTCACTGGTGTTTTTTTTTTTTTTTGGTGAGAATGTAAAATGGTAAAATCACTGGGAAAAAAAGTTAGGGGATTTTATTGTAAAGTTATCAATTCTACTCCTAGTTATTTATCCATGAGAATTGGAAATATATTTCCACCAAAAAACAAAAAAAACTTGCTTACAAATGTTAATAGCCTTTTTATTAATAATAGTCAAAATGAAACAATGCAAATGTCAGTAACAGTAAAACACATAACCAGATTATAACATATTTATAAAAAAGAAATAGACCACAAGCTGATGCAACAAAATTGATAAGCAATATAAATTCTGCTGAGCAAATGAATACTCTCATTTATATTACCTAGAACTATGATGTTATCTAGGACCATGAGAGGACTTGACTGTGAAGTAATATGAGAACTATTTGGAAGTAATGTTACATTCTGTATCCTACACTGATATTTCCTTTTTAAAAATTCATCAAATTATATATGAATATTTGTGCATTTCACTACATGGAAATATTTTTTCCTCAAAAAATGAAGTGTATAAATATTGAAATAAAATGCTTTCACTTACAGAGGTTGTACAGGTGAGTGGATGCTAATTATCTGCTACAAAACTGAGGGATACCCATGGGGAAGGAGAATGGGTCAAAGCAGATAATGAATCGAAACAGAGAGATTATAACCAGTGAAGATGTTGCCCATAAGGATATTAAAATTCCAGGGAGAATCACTATCATGTGGTCTCTTTGCCAGCATCCTGAGGCAAGAGAAAAATACTTTTAGCTATCTCTCAGATCTGATGTTGAGTAATGGTCACTGTCGGAAGGAATCTCCAGATCTCTTTTCTCTGAGTAGTCTATTGAGAAAAACCTATAGAGAAATAAAGGTTAATGTCCAGAGATCTTTTAGGAGGTTATTGAAGTATTTCAGGGAAAATATGTTGGAAGCTTGGAAGACTAGCATCTGTTGAAGTGGTGTAAAATGGTCACACATGTTCTTCCCCTCTTCATTCACTCAAAATATATTAAATTAGAAAGTGCAATGTGAGAAGGCAGCTGGTAACTTGAGATACAATAGAGAACAGGACAAACACAGTCACTACTATTGTGGAATAGATGCTAAATCCCTAATTATAAAGGCATTTAATTATAACTAGCAGAGTAATTCAATCTATATTGCTGATGGATATATGTTTTTTTAATCAGAAAACTTGTGTATGAAAAAATAATCAAGCTCTTATAAAGATTAACCACAGAGCATCAACTAACAGGAATTTACAATGTTCAAGAGGGTTAGTCATGTGTGTGGTGGGGGTTAGAGGTGAGGGAAGCGACTTGTTATTGGGACATTTCCTTGTTTAATCCGATTCATACCTCATATGGTGAATTTCTTTGGTTAAAGATGTATAAGAGCAGAATCTTCATTCTCTGTGAAATCAGTAGATGTCGAGGGCTGAAAATATACCTGGCAAATATGCTGCTAAATTCACCAACTGGAACCCAGTCTTCCTCAAAAAAAAAAAAAGATTGCATTTAATTTTTAAATAAATATACTTGTGTTCCATGTTTTGAACTATCCTGTTCATAGGAAACATTTATTAGCAAACATTTATAATGCATATTAAAGATCTCCAAGCACTTTATGACTGATTTTTTCCCACATAGGATGCTCAGAAAAAAAAAAGGGAGGTAGAAAGAAATTTATATCATCTTTTTGTAGCTGAGGGAGCTGTGGTTAAAACTTCCATGACAAGCTTATAGACCTACAATTGATACCAAGACAGCAAGGACTTGAACCTGTCCTCCTCTCTCCCTATAAATCTATTACACTTTCCATAATAGCTCACAGTTCTTAAGTGTTTCCTGATAACATTTGAAATAGAGATTTAGAGCAATCCATGTCAGGATCCTATTGTTAGTCTATCAGAATTCAAACTAAAACCTGCCTATATTGCTGCTTACATAGTATAACCTTACTGTGGTGCCTTCATCCGCTTATGCTTATGTACTATTTTCTCCTAGGAATTGAAACACTTTGCAGACATTATCCAATTAGACTTCACAAACATCCCTTTGAGGTAGATATGGAGTAACTATTAATCTTTTTCCCTTCTATCTTTATATCTGTGTTAAGAACTATAGGGGACTTAGCAAAGTGATTGCTTATAATTAACCTTCTTGAATTTAAAGGCGGAGGGAAACATACGTCACTAGGGTAGCCTCTATTAAATTTATATAATAGAACAGTAAGGGAGAAACTTGGAAACGACATAACAATTTTAAAAAAAAGAATTTTGCGCATCCTGTGAGAGCTAATATATGGATAAATATTTCCCTCTTTTGCTGGTATGAGAGAAGGTTCACACTTCTTGCATTGCATTTCCTTCTTTATTTTAATGCAAGTATACAGACACAAGAGAACTTACATGTAATTTCTTCAAGTTTAGTGGGAACTATGGAACCTTCTGACACTTTAAAAGCTTTAAACACTGTAACATGATATTTTTAGAATAACTCAAATAGATTATTTTTAAGTGTTTCATATTTTCACCATCTTATATAGCATTTTTAAAATGTAGACTGCTAATAAAATATTTATTTTGGAAATATTTCAAACACATAATTAGTCATTTAACAATAAACATTCTTAAATATTTAGCTTCACATTTAATATCTTGACTCTATCTCTCTATTTTTTTCGTTTGTGTTTTGTTTGTTCCAATGCTGACACTGTTCCCAGAAGTCTACCCCACAGCTTCTCTATTACCTTCTGTGCTCTATCTTTTTCTAATGCATCTTCTATTCCGTTACGTATTGAAGTATAAGCTCTCCAAGGTCCCCAAGGTTGTTTTATGTTTTACAGACTGAAAGTATTTGTCAGCATGTGGTAACAAACTTCAAGACATTAACTATATACTGTAATACTTAATCATGAACTTACAAGGAATTAGTTTGAGACTAATAAATATGATCTAAGTAATTTGTGAAACTATTATACTTCAATATTTCCACTTTGCCAATCTGTAATATGTATTAGAATATTACGCCTACTTCAATTAAAGGTTACTTTTCTATTTCACTTCCTAAGTCTAGTCTATAATTATTAATCCTGAGAGTATACTTTATCCCTGAATTTAATCATTCCTCTATCATTTTCTTGTATATTTGTTATAAATTGCATCTGAGCACCTTACTTGTCATAATTCTAAACTAATTCATTACAATAGATATAGAGAGGCCAATTGTCATGCCTTTAATGGCCACTTGCAAGCTTTTAACACCCCAGGCACTTCGCAACAAACTAGGAGGTAGAATAGAAGCACTAAACATGTTATTAGGCCAATTAACTTGGATGCCCCATGAAACCATGACCCTAAACCTTGAAACCAAGGAACCTACTCCCATGAGCTTTTCGGTTGTACATAAGCAGCCTCATCAGCTATTCTTTTTTTTTTTTTTTGGTCATTTTTGTAAATATATCTATCACACAACATTTGCCAATTCAACTTTTTACAAGTGTGTAACTTTTTGACAGTAATTTCAATGACTGGCTGTGCAACTCTAACCTTAATCAATGAGATTTTTCCATCACTGTTAAACTCCCTTTCCCCCGCCCTCCATCCCCTGGTAACCACTAACAAATTTTGGTCTGTAAGCATTTGTCTTTTCTTGTCTTTTTATGCAAGTGAGGTCATACAATATTTGTCCTTTCATGATTAACTTATTTCACTCAGCATAATGTCTTCCATCTCCATCCATATTATAGCATATAGCAAGACTTTGTTCCTTAATGGCTGAGTAATATTCTATTGTATGTATGTTCCACATTTTGCTTATCCATTCATCTGTTAATGGGCATTTAGATTGTTACCAGCTTTTGGATATTGTGAATAATGCTGCTATAAACAAGCGGGTACAAGTCTCTGTTTGAGTCTCTGCTTTCAAGTTTTTTTGGGTATATACCTAGGAGTGGAATTGCTGGGTCATATGGTAATTATAATTTTTTGAGGCAACACCACATTATTTTGCACAATGGCTGTACCATTTTGCATCCCCAGCAACAATGGATCAAGGTTCCAATTTCCCCACACTGTTGCCAACTGTGATGGTTAAGGTTGTGTGTCAACTTGGCTGGACTATGATTCTCAGTGGTTTGGCAGTTATGATGTAGTTTGGCAGTTATGTAATGATGTAATCATCTCTATGATGAGATCTGATACAATGTAATCTCCTCCATGATGAGATATGCTATGAACAGCCAATCAGCTGAAAGGGAGTTTCCTTGGGGTTGTGGCCTGCATCCAATATATATGGACTTTCTAGCAAAGCTCACTGGCTTTTGCTCTGCTCTGAAACCTGCATTTGGCTTGTCATCACCCGACCTCTGGTTCTTGGTACTTAAGCCAGCGGCTTGCGTATTGCCTACTGATTTTAGGTTCATTAGCTCCTGCAGCTATGTGAGTCAAGCAAAGCCTCTACTACAGATGATAAAATTTCAGTCACCTTGGATGCCACAATTGATTTCCCATTTATTCTTAATTCTCAGGAACACAGTTGGAGTGCTGTACATTTTGTATTTGTTATTTGTCTCTGGCTTTCATTTCCATTTCTGCCATTCTCCTTTGTATCACTGGAAGGTAGAAGCTTGCAAACTACATTTTCCATACTCCCTAGCCAGCCAATAGGAGGCTCTGAAATAACATTGGAAGGTGGGGATAAGAGGGAAAACATTTATTTCCCCTTTCTAGTCCCGTTGATGTGTGGAGTAACACATCACTATGCCAATAAGAATGAAGGGAATCCTAGTAGCCTTAACAGCATAGCACCTATGGAGCTGGCCAGGTGGAGGCAGCAACAACAGTGAGTACCATACTAATTTCAGTAGCAGAGTATTCATTGACACAGGCTTCTGTAGTAACACTAATATTGAAGCTTGGGGCAGTTTGATACTGCCAAGCCCTGGTAGCATAGTAGGACTGTGGACTTCTGGTCCCTGGAAAGCTTCAGCAACAATAATTCCAAAAGCCACAACACCCACAAATGCTCCAGAATCCTCATTTGGCTCAGGGACCATTGGGTCTGGGAAGCATTCCCTCTTATTTTTCCTGTACTTGGGAGGGAGGTGTTTTCTACAATTTCTAATTCTTGAGTGTCCTTATATTTTTCCATTTCAGCCTTTCCAATACTTTTATAACTATTGTATGCATTAAAATCCTTCTGAAATGCTTAGAGTGGTAGCTGCTTTTCTGACTGTATATCGACACATTACCTTTCCTTCTTTATTTCTCCCTTTGCTTGACTATTATAACTGGATTTAAAAATCTATCTTATTACATAATGTGCCCTTATATAATTTGAACTTCATTTGTTTGTCATCTATAGCATTATCTTCTCTAAAGAATTTTGAATAATTGTCATCTCTTTGCTAACATTTGATTAAAGCATCTTTTAATTTTCTCTCATCTATGAATTCAACCATTATGCTATTAACGCTGGTCACTCCCAAATAATTTAGAATGCTTTTAAACGTAATGTATTCAGCAGCACTCTCCAAACATAAAATTGCTTTTATCTCAAACACTTTGAGCATAAAATTTATATAAAATTATTATAACATAGTCATGGATCATTTATCTATGAAGATATTATTAAACACTAACAGTATTGCTAGAAACAAAGTTGATTACTCCCACGCAAAATTTCAAAACCTCTCTCTCTTTTCACCCACGCTTGTTGTAGTATTCTAATACGGTGTTCTCTGAAATTGTATTTTATATAAATATACAGAAACTATATTTTAAATAAGTATATAATAACCATATAAATACACAAATATTTAGCACAGACTCAAGCTATAATAAATATCTAAACACTTAGTACAGATTCAAATGTACTTGAGAGTATCATAGGTAAATATTTTTTTCGAGATAATTCTTCCAATTATCTCTGGAAAAATAACGTGAATTCTCTCACTCTCATTTCTACTACAGACATGGCTAGTGTAAATCTCTCATGCCTGCAACTGCCACACATATCTCAACATACTATAGTTTCTTCAATGTGCTTTACAGAATTTTAGTATTTACAGAAAACCACTACATCTATGTCTCAATTCAGGTGTGTTTGATACATCAGACCAGTACAAACACTCTTGTAAACTGGATGTCAGGGCAGACATTTCATTAAATTTAGAAAACTAAACTGACAAAGATTTTGCAAACATGGGGTTTATACCCAAGCTTTTCTCCATAGTTCACCTATTTCTTTCTTAACTAGCCATTATTATTCCCCCATAGATCCCATTCAACTCCCTATTTCCTCTCAAAATCAAGCTGAAGTTCCATCTTATTACTCTATGATTTCAAGTCATTGAAAGGATAAAATAACAACTTGAACTTCTTGGCAATGCTTGATATTCTACATCTTAGTCATTTTTTCTTCTGCTCTGTTGCTCCATTTGTCAAACTAGAAATGCCACAATTTTTCCATAATAATAACCATGAGACTACTTACAGATGAAGGCACAGCCATAACTATACAGGAAACGTTGTGACAGAATTTATGCAAACAAAATCTAAGAGGTTATTGTATTGTTATTGCTTCCCTTCTTCATTCATTCATATCACTTCTCCTATTTTTGGTTATATAAAAGAATCATTTCTTATTGTGATGTATATATGTTTATTTATTTTAGGTACATATGTTTATTTTAGTGTAGTCCTCCTTTAATAGCACAGTTTATCTGAGAGAAATCAACAAAATTTTATATAGGTAGTGCAGCACTATACTTGGCCCATTAAATTGTAGTTTTTCCAATATTCTAAAAAATTACATTAATATTGTACTTTACCTAACAGAATGCACAGTCTCAAAATATTTGTTCAAATGTTTGGCAAAGATTACACCACTCTGTGGTGTATATTCTTGATTCACCGGACCATGTAGCTACAGTGTGTAGACAGTAACTTTGTTTTATCTGCCTTACAGTTAAATGTCTCAGAATTACTCATAAGTCAGCAGTATCATCAAATACATGGGTTTTCCTTTTAAACTGTTCTTATGAGGCATATTAAAACAAGCAAAAATGTAAATAAGGTCCCTAGGAAAATATATTTTCAGAAAATATTTGATCACAAGTTATAGCAAATACATAAAAACATAACTGCATCAAGTATATAAAGTTAAAATGAAGGTTTTCTAGCATTTGATTGTGAAGTTGTGGCAGTACTGAAAATGTATTGAAAAGAAATGTGAAAGTATGTTTCAGTAACATAAGGGGTTTAATATAAGTTAAGAAATATTTTCTGCCAATCATTAATTATTGTTATACACCCTGCAGTCAATTCTGACTCATAGTGACCTTATAGGACAGAGTAGAGCTACCCCATAGGGTTTCCAAGGCTGTGATCTTTATGGAAGCAGGTTGCCACATCTTTCTCCCACTGAGCAGCTGATGGTTTGAACTTCTGACCTTTGGGTTAGCAGCCAAGCCTTTAGCCACTATGTCACCAGGGCTCCTTAATTACTAAGTTTTTGTTATTTTCCATTAGTATTAATAATTTTTTATTCTTCCATTAATTACAATGAGATGTGGACTTTGTTTAATACCTTCATCTAGAATTCAATTTTTTGTGAATTTTTCAAGTTTTACAACTCTTATATGAGCTTTGACAGTACTAAATTTATAGGCATACAATCTGACAGATTCTGATCTAAATATCTCACCCTTCTTGAGTAGTCAGAGATTTTGTTTTTCATCTAAATTCCCTCATTTTCTAAGATATGGAAATATAGGTGTTTCTTCTCTGCCTTTGAAAAAAGTGCAAAGGTCTCTTTGCAATGTAGTAGTCAGACTGCCGGGCTTAAATCTAATCTGTTCTAATACAGGTTATCACGGCAAGTTATTAAATGTCTCTAAGCCTAATCTTCTCATTCTACAATAAGAGAATCATAGGCTTGGCTTTGGGGTTTTTATCAGAATTAAATGAGGTGATGCATTTAAACTGTTGAACAGAGTGTGCTTACTGCATATTAACTCTTATACATATAACTTCTATGTAGTCATAAATTTATATGAACGTGATTTGTATAACATTTTATTCAGTTGTCTTACTTTTAATTTCATTATGCCTAAAAATATTTCTATGAATATCATTTTTATTAAACATATATGATCCATTACTTATATGTGCAGTGCACCCTAATGAGAATACACTACAAAAAGTGTGAGAGTTGTTGGATCTATAAATATAATCCAATCAACATTTTAATATCTCAGTAGAGGAAAGCTATCTCATGCAATTGGTTATGGGTCATTTTAATAAATGTAATGCTTTATCACTTCAGGCCTATCTTGACTACTTCTTTTTAGTAATTTGTGGGTAATTTGACTGAGCTTGACCTACTGTATTTACAAAAATTGCTGTGGAATCAAAATGCATTCACTTACTCGGTGATGTGTATTAAGTTTCTAATTAGCATTTCTAGAAATAAATTGATTTTACCTATATTTCAGGTGAATAAAGCTGATTATGTGACAAATGCTTTTGTGAATTTCAACTCAGTAGAACATGCTTTCAGTGAGCTCTCTGTAATGGGAAATCAAAAAGCTGCCTTACCCACCAGAGAGAGTACTATTAAGTTCAAATGTAAAACTGTTTGAGAAATAACTCCTTGATCTACGTAATAGTAGTAAAATGAACATTATTACACATAAAAGCTTTCCTCAAGATTTATGTTTAAGAAATCATTACACTATTAGTTAACAAGCATTCTTTAAAATGTTTGACAATACCTAGGAATTACCTAAAAGGGGCATTCATAATGTTTAAAATTATTTTTTCTATATTAAAAATCCCAAATCAGTTGCTGTTGAGTCAATTCTAATTCATAGCGACCCCAAGTATATCAGTAGATCTGTGCTCCATAGGTTTTTCAGTGGTTGATTTTATGGAAGTAGATCACCAGGTCTTTCTTTTGAGGTGCCTCTGGAGGTACTCAGACTTCTTACGTTTCAATTAACAGCTACGTATTAACCATTTGCACAAACCCGGGTCTCTAAAAAACCCCACAATCAAAACTCTTTCATTTAACATGAGTATACAGTGGTAGGAAATAAAATGATTTCAGCATTATGTATACTAAAAATAGGTTTTAATTCAATAATTAACTAATTAACTTCCCAAAAACTGAAAAGTAGAAAAAGAAACAATTTTTTTCCATTTTATATTTAGATATTATACTGCCAATATAAGTTGGATGTGGTTTAAAATCCATACAAGGCTCACCAAGACAAGTGTAATATTTGAAAAGAGCACAAATTAAATCCAACAAAAAATATATTTGCCAGTTACATGGATGTCTTTTTTTTTTTTTCAATTGTCTCAAGTTCTGTTTGGGATTTACGTACTCTATAATTATACAGTTAGTAATAATAAGAGACATGACAATAATTAGTTCTTTGCTGTTTTATTTTTATGAGTTTTCTTGCCTTGGATTCATTAAGTATTTGTTGTCATTCATTTCTGGTAGCTCTATTTTTAAAAAACAATGAACAGGAAAATGAACCTTTTCCAACAGAAACATCTAAATTCTGAGATTCCGTGCCAACCACAAACTCATTTGGTATCCCTGATATTTTTGATGTTTTTTTTCAATAGCGAAGTAGGACATGAGTGAGTCAGCGGACAGAAGAAATAATGAGGAAGCCTGAAATGTCTGCCTGACCGCAGGGAAATAACTACACAGTTAATGTACATGTTTAATCATGAAACAGAAGATAAAAAAATTTACCAAAAGCAAACAAAACAATAACACAATTGGATGTTTAAAAATATTGATACATTTAGTCCTTCTTTTGGTCGGACTCAAATACGAGCCAAAAAAACCAATTCCATCAAATTTGTTATAATG
Organism: Trichechus manatus latirostris; assembly: GCF_000243295.1. Lineage (NCBI taxonomy): Eukaryota > Metazoa > Chordata > Mammalia > Sirenia > Trichechidae > Trichechus > Trichechus manatus. The sequence goes on from NW_004444084.1 coordinate 6,780,379, forward strand.
TGAATATTCAACTAAATTCTTGAAGAATTTAGCTTCAAAATTAGTTAGAAAGGGAAAATTTACACCTAGGAAATATCAGTGTTTGGAAATAAAGCTATCGCCATTTTCCAGGTACCACAAACAGTAGGGTTTGAAAAAAACTTACACATAACAGAAAAGCATTATATACATTTTCAAAAGAAAGAAAATAAAAGATCATAAGTGTCCTCAAGCATGGAAACATAACAAAATGTGAAATTTCTGGATATATTCATGCTCATAAATCTTCATTGGAAAGAAATATGCCATCTTTTACATGCTAAGATTTTCTAAAAAGTCAATTGCGCCAGTGTGCCAGGGAAATTTTGTTTCAGACTCCCTGTCAGTTGGAAATACAACGTCTAGAAAGAGGGTTATAAGTAGGATGGTGTGAAACATTGCAGTTTTGAATCAAGGGAGAATGAAAGAAAACTAAAGTCCTTAAAATAATTTGAAATTATTACTTCCGTCTCTGCTTCTGGAACACTTTGTTTCTTTTTGTTTTACTTGTTCTGATAGAAAAAAAGATGATGTAGAACAGATTTCTACCATAATGTGAACAATGACCTGTTTATTTCAGCAATTCAGATAAGTAAATAGTCTTCATTTTAACTAGAACTCTTCTACAAATATATTCTGTGTGCTTATGGTATTCTTAGATACCCCTGTGTGGCACAAATGGTTAAGTGTTTGGCTGCTAACCGAAAGACTGGTGGTTCAAATCCTCCCAGAGGCACCTAGGAAGAAATCCTGACAATCTACTTTGAAAAAACCGGCCATTGAAAACCCTGTGGAGCACAGTTCAGCTCTGAAACACATGGCGTCACCATGAGTCAGAGTCAACTCAACGGCAACTGGTTTTTATGGTATTCTTAGCACTGGCTTGATCCTCCACAAGTCATATAAGCAAAACAGAAACCATCCATGCACGAGAAGATCTTACTGTACAATGGAGAGAGAATTATGAATTGAATATTCAAACAAATAAAATATTTTATTCAAGAAAGGACAATGGCAGGATTGTAAATCAGATCCATCTGACTCCAAAGCCCAGGTCCATAATTAGCACACCTATGAGTCCTGGAACCTTGCCTAGATTCTGACTTTCAATTCTCTTAAGGTATCTGACCTAATTCTCTTAGGTAAAGTGCCCTGATTAAAATCAAGTATTTTCTTATTCTGATATTCTAACTATATATTGCTGGATCTTATGGGCTATGATTAATCTATTTAAAATAAGGTTTGATCTATGTTGGTTTATTTTTTAATACTTAGGTGTATGGACTAACATCAAAAGGTTTTATTTTTTTATTCCATTTAACAAAGAAGGAACTTTATCAGGTATCTTGACATTTCAAGGAACAAATACATAAGCAAAATGAATTGGTCATTTTATACAATGTTTGCAATTGCACTGATCTGTAAGAACTAAAAATTAAGATTATGAAATATATAGTATCATATGTAGGAAAGTATCCCAGAGATATGCATTAACTAGCCTCTATTATTTAAAATTTTTATTTCTGTTAAGAGTAGATTTGTGAGCTGAAATAAAGTATGAAATAAAAGAAGGATTGTTAAACTTGTCCTGAGTCCAAAATCATCTTGAATATATCTTCACAAAATGTAGACACAATTAGAGAATTAGTAATTCATCATTGGCAATGACTCAAGAAAAACAGTTTCCTACTTTCATAAGTTTAAGAAACTAAAATATAGATATACCGTTAAGTAAAGTACATGTGATGTGCATTATACATTTTGTTTTTCGTTTGAATCATTAGCCCTACTGTCCTTTTATTAAAAATATGTTGTAATAACTTTTGTAGAAAAACCTTTAATACACAGCATTTATGTGTTTAGTACAACTTGGAAGTATAGTGGGCCTTCAGTGGAATATATATGTTGATTATTCGTTCTTTTTTGTCAGAGTTTAATCTTGACAATATAAAGGCCAAGCCACTGTGTCGTGAAAAAGGCAACAACACCTCTCCTTTCTCTCCCTTTCACAAAAAGAAACTATTGAACATAACTGTAATTAAACTGACTTCATAAACTATTTACAGCAATCCAACGCAAATTCATTCTCATGAGTTTTGTCCATTAAGACAGGTAGGTGTAAACAGAGAACATTTTTTTAATCCAAACATGGGGTATTTAATACATTGAGCTTTTTACCTGCATGCATAGATTTTATATAGTGTAAAGCGCTACTGCTAAAACTGTAAGGGATATTTAATGATGGCTTTTCAGCTTGATTATAAGGATTCTTTTTTTTTCTTTACAGCAAAAAGTGGTTAGGGGAAATAGTAGTGTTTTGGTTAAATACTTCTAGTTAGTCTAGAATAAGGAATTATCATTGAACTGTTTCTAAAATATAGTAACTTGGACACTATAAGATTATTGCCTTCAAATGTATTTCATATTCCACACTGATTCTCCATTACTCTAGCTCTTTGTTCATTAGCCTGTGTCACAAACTGTTATTGATATTTTATCAATATGTATTAACATTTTATGTATTAAAATATTTATTAATATGTTATCATGTACAAAGATCCATAGAAAGTGGGCTGGTGAATATAAAAATTAAGTAAGATAGAAACCCTACATTCAAGAACTTTATACTCAAGTTAATGGTGATGATATCTGCACACCAATAATAAAAGTAAAACACAAAGATCATTATATTTTTAAAAAGATATATGATAGAAGTCTATGAGTGTTCACCATGGTGTTCAGGTGTGGAACGTTAGAGAACTTATTCTGAGAACTTAGAGACTTCATACAAAATAATCAGTTTGGATTTGTGATTGACAAATAGAAGGGGCCAGATCATGCGACGATATTTTTGAAAGGAATTCCCCGTTGAGGAATGACATGTAAGTGAGAAGTTTTCCCCAAAAGTGCCTTTTTGTGGGTATTGTTGAAACTCAAAGAAAAAAAAATTAACAATGGCATGACCAAATGTTACAAGGAACTGACAAATCAGGAAGGAGCAAACTAAAACACTAAATTTCACATCTTTTAGAGAAAGTGCAGAAGAAATAGGTGGTACTAAGCCATGTAATACACAGAGCCAAGACTTGTTACATAATTTGTGGAGCACAATACAAAATAAAAATGTAATGCCTCTTGATAAAAAAATTAAGAATTTTAAGATGGTAGCAGCAGAGCATTAAACCAAGCACAAGGAATTTCTAAGGGCAGGCAGGTCCTGTACAACTCCAGAGGTCACAAACCCCTGGACCCAATCCTAGCCACAGCAGCCTAAAGTTTCCTAATCACAGAATTATGGACACTTACATGAACAATGACCTGACACTAAATAACTTTAAAGTGTGTGTGTGTATATACACACATATATACATATTGTTGAAACAAATATATATAAACACAAAGACACATATATACATATACATATATACATATTGTTGAAATGAAAATCATATTAAGCCAATAATAGAAATTGATTGAAGTTTATTGAATATATGATTGGCGTTATCGCGGTAACATTTTGACTAGAGAGTCAAAAATGTTCTGAAGATGAGAGAACCTCAGAACACTCTTATACCAAATCTTATTGGCATTGCCATGGAAAAAACGGTCAGAACAGAACTAATAAACAAATTTGTGTCAGGAAGGATTTTCTTTTTTTTGAAGAAACTAGCTTCTCATTAAACAATTAGTACACATATTGTTTTGTGACATTGGTTACCAACTCCATGACTGGTCAACACTCCCCCATTCTTGACCTTGGGTTCCCTATTACCAGCTTTCTTGTCCCCTCCTGCCTTCTAGTCCTGGCCCCCGGGCTGGTGTGCCCATTTAGTCTTGTTTTCTTTTATGCACCTGTCTAATCTTTGGCTGAAAGGTGAACCTTCGGAGTGACATCATCACTGAGCTAAAAGGGTGTCCAGGGGCCATACTCTCAGGTTTCTCCAGTCTCTGTCAGGCCAGTAAGTCTGGTCTTCTTGTGTGTGTGTGTGTGTAAATTAGAAGTTTGTTCTACATTTTTCTCCAGTTCTGTCCAGAACCTTCTATAGTGATCCCTGTCAGAGCAGTCAGTGGTGGTAGCCAGGCACCATCTAGTTGTGCTGGACTCAGTTTGATGGAGGCTGTGGTAGTTGTTGTCCATTGGTCTTTTGGACTAACCTTTCCCATGTATCTTTGGTTTTCTTCATTCTCCCTTGCTCCAGACAGGGTGAGACCAGTGGAGTATCTTAGATGGCTGCTCATAAGCTTTTAAGACCCTAGATGCTACTCATCAAAGTTGAACGTAGAACACTTTCTTTATAAACTATATTATGCCAATCTAGCTAGATGTTCCCTGAGACCATGGTCCCCACAGCCCTCAACCCAGTAATTCAGTACCTCAGGGAGTTTGGATGTGTCTATGGAGCTTCCATGACCTTGCCTTGGACAAGTTTTGCTGGCTTCCCCAGTATTATGTACTGTGTTATCCTTCATTACATTTACCACTTCTTGTTGTTGTTAGGTGCCGTCGAGTCTGTTCCGACTCGTAGCAACCCTATGTACTACAGAATGAAACACTGCCCTGTCATGCATCACCTTCACAGTTGTCGTTATGCTTGAGCCCATTGTTGCAACCACTGTGTCAGTCCTTCTCGTTGAGGGTCTTCCTCCTTTTCGCTGACCCTGTACTTTACCAAGCATGATATCCTTTTCCAGGGACTGATTCCTCCTGATAACATGTGTAAAATATGTGAAACATAGTCTCAGCATCCTTGCTTCTAAGGAGCATTCCGGTTGGACTTCTTCCAAGACAGATTTGTTTGTTCTTTTGTCAGTACATAGTATATTCAATATTCTTTGCCAATACCACAATCTAAAGAATTAATTCTTCTTCTGTATTCCTTATTCATCGTCCAGCTTTCTCATGCATATGAGGCAACTGAAAATACCATGGCTTGGGTCAGGCTTACCTTAGTCTTCCAGGTGACATCTTTGCTTTTCCACCCTTTTAAAGAGGTCTTTTGCAGCAGATTTGCCCAGTGCAATGAGTCTTCTGATTTCTTGACTGCTGCTTCCATGGGTATTGATTGTTTTCATGAATTGAATTATGTCCCCCCAAAAATGTGTGTATCAGTTTGGCTGGGCCATGATTCCTGGTACTGTGTGATTTTCCTATATGTTGTAAATCCTGCCTCTATGATGTTAATGAGGGAAGATGGGTGGCAGTTGTGTTAGTAAGGAGGGACGCAATCTACAAGATTGGATTGTGTCCTGAGGCAATGTCTTGAGATATAAAAGAGATAAGTGAGCAGAGAGTTGGGGAGACCTCATACCACCAAGAAAGCAGTGCCAGGAGCAGAGCGTGTCCTTTGGACCCGGGGTCCCTTCGCAGAGAAGCTCCTATTCCTGGGGAACATTAATGAGAAGGCCAACAGAAAGAGAAAGCCTTGACCTGGAACTAACGCCCTGAATTTGGACTTTTAGCCTACTTTACTGTGAAGAAATAAGTTTCTCTTTGTTAAAGTCATCCACTTGTGGTATTTCTGTTGTAGCAGCACTAGATGACTAAGACAATTGTAGATCCAAGTAAAATCAAATTCTTGACAACTTCAGTGTTTTCTCTGTTTATCATGACGTTGCTTATTGGTCCAGTTGTGAGGATTTTTGTTTTCTTTATGTTGAGGTGTAATCCATAATGAAGGCTGTGATCTTTGATCTTCATCAGTAAGTGCTTCAAGTCTTCTTCACTTTCAGTAAGCAAGGTTGTGTCATCTGCATAATGCATGCTGTTAACGCATCTTCTTCCAATCTTGATGTCCCATTAAGTATGGTGAAAGGAAACAACCTTGATACATACTCTTCCTGACTTTAAACCAGGCAGTATCCCCTTGTTCTGTCTGAACAACTGCCTCTTGATCTATGTACAGGTTCCTCATGAGCACAATTAAGTGTCCTGGAATTCCCATTCTTTGTGACGTTATCCATAATTTGTTATGATCCACACAGTTGAATGCCTTTGCATAGTCAATAAAACACAGGCAAACATCTTTCTGGTATTCTCTGCTTTCACCCAGGATCCATTTGACATCAGCAGCGATAACCCTGGTTCCATGTCCTTTTCTGAACTTAACCTGAATTTCTCACAGTTCCCTGTTGATATACTGCTGCAGCCACTTTTGAATGATCTTCAGCAAAATTTTACTTGCATGTGATATTAATGATAATTGTTCGAGAATTTCCACATTCAGTTGGATCACCTTTCTTGGCAATAGGCAGAAATATGGATCTCTTCCAGTCAGTTGGCCAGGTAGATGTCTTCCAAATTTCTTGGCATAGATGAGTGAGCACTTCCAGTGCTGTATCCATTTGTTGAAACATCTCAATAGATATTCCACCAATTCCTGGAGCCTTGGTTTTTGCCAATGCCTTCAGTGTAGCTTGGACTTCTTCCTTCAGTACTATTGGTTCCTGATCATATGCTATCTCCTGAAACGGGTAAATATGGACCAGTTCTTTTTGGTATAATGAATCTGTATTCCTTCCATCTTCTTTTGATGCTTCCTGCATCATTTAATATTTTCCCCATAGAATCCTTCACTTTTGCAACTCATGGCTTGAATTTTTTCTTCAGTTCTTTCAGCTTGAGAAATGCCAAGCATGTTCTTCCCTTTCAGTTTTCTCTCTCCAGGTCTTTGCACATGTCATTATAATACTTTACTTTGTCTTCTCGAGCCACCGTTTGAAATCTTCTGTTCAATTCTTATACTTCATCATTTCTTCCTTTTGCTTTAGCTACTTGACCTTCAACAGCAAGTTTCAGAGTCTCTTCTGACTTCCATTTTGGTCTCTTCTTTCTTTGCTGTCTTTTTAATGACCTCTTACCTTCTTCATGTCTAATGTCCTTGATGTCATTCCACAACTCGTCTGGTCTTCTGTCATTAGTGTTCAACACTTCAAATCTATTCTTTAGATGGTCTCTAAATTCAGGTGGGATATACTCAAGGTAGTTCTTTGTCTATTTAGTGTTTTTCCATCCTCACCCCTTCCTTCCCTCTTAACCATCAAAGATTGTTTCTTTTTGTGTGTAAACCTTTTCATGACTTTTTATAATAGTGGTCTCATACAATATTTGTCCTTTTGTGGTTGACTTATTTCACTCAGTATAATGCCTTTCAGATTCATTCATGTTGTGAGATGCTTCACAGATTCATCATTGTTCTTTATCATCGCATAGTACTCCATTGTGTGTATGTTCCATTGTTTGTTTATCCCTTCATCTGTTGATGGGCATCTAGGTTGTTTCTATCTTTTTGCTATTGTGAACAATCCTGTAATGAACATGGGTGCGCATATGTCAATTCATGTAACAGTTCTTATTTCTCTAGGATATATTCCTAACAGTGGGATTGTTGGATCATATGGTATTTCTATTTCTAACTTTCTAAGGAGCACTATATCATTTTACAAAATGGTTGTACCATTTCACATTCCCATCAGTGGTGCATAGGAGTTCCAATCTCCCCGCAACCTCTCCAGTGTTTGTTATTTTCTATTTTTTGATTCATGCCAGTAATGCCAGGGTGAGATTGTATCTCATTGGGGTTTTGATTTGCCTTTCTCGAATGGCTAGTAATCACAAGAATTTCCTCATGTGTCTGTTAGCCACTTGAATGTCTTCTTTAGTGAAATGTCTGTTCATATCCTTTGCCAATTTTTTAATCGGATTATTTGTCCTTTTGTTGTAGAAGTATTGGATTTTCTCTGCCTATTTTTTAATTGGATTATTTGTCCTTTTGTTGTAGAAGTATTGGATTTTCGTGTAGATTTTAGAGATTATACCTTTTGTTGGATTTGTCATAGCCAAAATTTTTTTCCCAGTCAGTAAGTTCTCTTTTTACACTTTTGGTGAAGTCTTTTGATAAACGTGTTTAATTTTTAGAAGATCCCAGTTATCTAGCTTATCTTATGGAATTTGTGCATTGTTAGTTATGGTTTGTATGTCAGGAAGGATTTTTATACAGCACTGTCTTGAAGAATAATTTAAATAATTACAGATTTAGGTTAAACATAGCTCCCAGTCTGACCTTTGGAGTGTGTTTGCCGAAACTGGCTGAACTCAAAAGAGCACAATGCTCAAAGCCAGATAGTTTTACTAGTTTATGTAGATCATTGTTTGACTCAAAAATGGCTTATAGGAATCACTTTTTTCAAGGTTTAAAAAGACACCTAAGGCCAACAGCCTGTGTGGGTTTCCCCAACTTCCATGAAAGCCAGAAATCTGGATTCCGGGAGAATTAAAATGGTTTCTCAATAGATACACACACACACACACACACACACACACACACACTCATCATATATAAGATACATAAGATAAGAAGTGTTCGATTTAGGTTAAACTATAATTAAAGTGCACTTAGCATCTGAATGCACTTCCAGAATGGTGGCATGAGGAGCTCTGCAGATCCATCCCACAGTGAAACAACTATAATTGCTGAAACACAAAAAACAACCATTTAAAGTCTTGGAAAATTGTTCTAAAAGCATATAGCAAATGCAGAAACATTTATTCAAGAACATCTACTAAATCCTGCTAAGAACAGAAAGAATCTATGGTCTGTGAGCCATGATTCCGTCCCTGTTTTCTCCTCCAGCTCAGCATAAAGTAAACTCTATTATTGCAGGTATAGCTAAAAAGTGGCTTACTCCATCCTCAGCCTCCAGTAAAATGATATACTATTACACCAGGAGGGTAATTTTAGAAGCTAAATTTCTGGCAAGTGTGGATGGCAGGTTGGGGGCTTCCTTCCTGCAAACATCCCTTACACATATGATCTATGATTAAGGCTCTATACCAGAAGCAGCAGGTTGAAAAGACTGGGGCACTGATCTTCCTTACCTCAGTTCACTTGTTGCACAGAGGTTTCACTTCCTGAGAGATCAGCCAAGAAGACTAGAGCTACTGCCCCCATACAGCCCCTGCTCTTACAAAAGGGTGTTACTCCCACCTCCAGCTCTAGAGCTCAGAGATTTTGCCCAGAGGGGAGAAGAATTCTGTCTTAGTTTTCTAGTGCTGCTGTAACAGAAATACCACAGGTGGATGGCTTTAACAAACAGAAATGTATTCTTTCACACTTTAGGAGGTTAGAAGTCCGAATTCAGGACGCCTGCTCCAGGGGAAGGCCTTCTCTCTCTGTCTGCTGTAGGGAAAGGTCCTTGTCATCAATCTTCCTTTGAGTCTAGGAGTTTCTCAGTGCAGGGACCCCAGGTCCAAAGGATTCACTCTTCTTTTGACTGCTCTTTCTTTGTGGTAGGAGTCCCTCTCCTCTCTGCTTGGTTCTCCCTCTTTTACATCTCAGAAGAGATTGACTCAAGATACAACTTAATCCTATAGATTGAGTCCTGTCTCATTAGCATAACTGCCTCTAATCCTGCCTCATTAACATCATAAGGGTTAAGATTTACAATACATAGGATATAAAATCAGATCACAAAATGGAGGACAGCCACACAATACTGGGAATCATGGCCTAACCACGCTGACACACATTTTAGGGGAACACAATTCAATCCATAACAGAGTCTGTAAAAGCAGAGAGCACTGAAGCTTTCTAAAGGAACTGACTTAATTTGAAACAGAATGTGAGGAAGCTAAAGCCTAGGGTGCTCTTAAAATAAATGTAGATTTTTTTGTGAAGCCCTGGTGGCCCAGTGGTTAAGGGCTTTGCTGCTGACTAAAAGGTCGGCAGTTTGAATCCACCAGCCTCTCCTTGGAAACCCTATGGGGCAGTTCCATTCTGTCCTATAGGGTTACTATGAGTAGGAATCAACTTGATGGCAATGGGTTTGTGGCAAACTAAATAAGAAGAGGCTGGTAGCTCCGATCCCATGAGTCAGAAGCAATTCGAAGGCAACCATTTTTTGTTTGTTTGTTTTGTTTTTGCTGTGGTACCTCTGAGGAGTCTGGAATAGTTAAGCATTCTACCACTAAATTTATCGGTTGGTGGTTTGAACCCACCCAGAAGTGCTACAGAAGAAAGATCTGAAGATCTGAAAACCAGCCACTGAAAACCCAATGGAGCACAATTCTACTCTGAAACACATGAAGTTGCCATGAGTCAAAATCAACTCTATAGGAACTGTTTTGCTTTTTGGTTTTGATAGCTCTGAGCAACAAACTAAACTCTAAACCAGGTAGTTTATCAGAGAGTTTCAGGTAAAAAGACAGATAACAAGAGCCCTCCTGGGGTAAGAACAAACCTCTACAACTGGCTTCAAAAAGTATCCCTACAAAGATGCTTTACTCTTATTAGATCATATCGTGAAATATTTGTGGCCCAGAGCATTGTCAAAAACAATAAAGCAGTCAGCTAGCAATTGTGGAAACTAACAGCTGAGTGGGATACTCAGAGAGTGACAGTTTAATGGAGGGATCAGAGAAAGAGACAGTCAAAAAGAGCAATTCTAAAACAACTGTTATCAGAGTGAAACCAAATATATACTTTATAAAGGCCTACACCACGTAGCAGCAGAAGCTACCTAATTCAGGAGGAAATTTTATATTATTTAGGTAAGTCTGAAAGAATTCCCTGGGTGGCACAATGGTTAAGCACTTGGCTACTAGCAGCAGAAAGGCTGAGGTTCAAACCAACCCAGAGGTACCTCAGAAGACAGGCCTTGTGAACTGCTTCTGAAAGATCACAGCTTTGAAAATCCTACAAAAACCAGAAGCAAGCCCCTTGCCGTTGCGTTGGTTTCGACTAATAGCAACCCTATAGAGCAGTTCTACTTTGGACACAAACGGTCACCATGAGTAAGAATCAACTCCATGCAAACCAACAACATCAAATATGTATGTGTGTGTGTTTATTTGTGCGTGTATGTATATGTGTATATGTCTGTATATATATGTGCATGTGTGTGTGTGTATATACATATGTGTGTGTGTGTGTATATACATATATATATATATCTATATCTATATGGAGCCATGGTGGCACAGTGGTTAAGAGCTCGGCTGCTAATCAAAAGGTTGGCAGTTTGAATCCACTAGCTGCTTCTTGGAAACACTATGGGGCAGTTCTACTCTGTCCTATAGGGTCACTATGAGTCAGAATCAACTCGACAGCAATGAGTTTGATTTTGATTTTAGTATATATAAAATAGCGAGACAGATACATGTATGTGTGTATCTACTTCTATATAAAATTGTATATGTATTTGACACACACACATTCTATGTGGTTAGGAAAATAATGCCATAAGAAGCACTAGACAGTGCTATTTTTAGATTTAACTGCACACCTAGATATGAATAGTGTTTAAGCAAAAAGTCATATTAAGCCAATAATAGAAACTGATTCAAGTGTATTTAATATATGATTTGCATATTGGAGTAACATTTCGACTAGAGAGTCAAAAATGTTCCGAAGATGAGAGAACTTCGAAACACTCTTACACCAAATGTTACCAGCATTGCCACAGAAAAAGGGCTGGAACAGTACTGATAAGCAATTTTTGGTCATGAAGGATTTCATACAGAATTGTCTTGAAGATCAATTAAAATAATGACTGATTTACCCTAAAACATATCTCCCGTTCTGACCTGTGGAGTCTCTGTTTCCTGAAACTGACTGAATTCTTCAAAGGAGCACAATGTTCACGGCAACACTGTCTTACTAGTTTATCTAGACCATTGTTTGACTCAAAGGTGACTTAGAAAACCAGTTTCTTCAAGGTTCAAAATTCAAAAGGACATCTTAGAGCAAATGGCCTGGATGGGTCACCACAACGCCTTGGACCCAAGAAATCTGGATTCCAGGAGAATTAAAAACTATTTCTCAATAGTCACACAAATGTATTGGCAAACCTTGATAAAACTTATATAAGTATAAAAGAAATTTTGAAGTTGCTGTGAAGAACACATGGTTTTAGTACAATGTATGACAGATCTGGTAATCTGCTCCCATAAAAAATTCAACCTAGGAAACCCTATGGAAGTTCTACTATGTCATACAGGGTCACTATGATTCGGAGTAGACTTGTCGGCACACAACAACAGCAACAAATGACAGATTTGTTGAAGAATCATAAAGATACATATCTATGGTAAAAGCCATTTTATGAATTTTATAACCCAGGGGAATGAAACTTTTCTGCCAAAGGCCTCTGTCCTCAATGAATCTGAAATGTAATTTTGAAATATATTTACTGCAACCAAAAGAGACTAAGATGAATGTCAGAAAGCAAACTGCATGACATGCAATCAATAAGGAATAAAGATGCCAGATTATTCTGAAAGTATTGAAATAAGAATTTTATGTGAACTACCCCCATGAGAAAAGAAACTTGGATTAATACTTTGTGAATAAAAAGAGGTGGATTGGGGCCACTGGTTCAGCATTTTCTTGGGGCCTAAAATTGATGACAGAGACATTTTTATAATGACAGAAAGGAACTCCCTAATCTGTAATTTGCTATAATTGGTTAAAGAGGCAATGCTTAAAATTCATTTTTTATACATCCTAAGGTCAATGGATTTAACCATTTTATGGAAGGATGTTATAGAAATTAAAGAAATGTAAACAACAACAACAAAAAAATTCTACCTCTTTTAAATATAATAAGAGGTAAATATTAAGAAATTTGATAACTTGGTTTCCAATCTTCTCTCTCCTCTTTTTGTTATACACTTTTAAATCTATTTAGAAGCTTATTCAACTTATTACTATATACAAAGTAGACATGTAGTAAATATTTGTTGCAAAAAATAATGAAGGAATATTGAATGAATAAATGAATCATTATATTACAATAGTTTTATTTGACATATTATGTTCTGGCTTACCTCACTGGAAAGACCTCAAATGATTGCTTTATTTTATTTTATTTTGAAACAATATGGGATTCACATTAATAAACATAAGAATAGTGTCACAATCTCATGAACTTTTTTGATATAATTTATTACTATCTTTTGTATACCTTAGTGCTCTTAACATCATAAGTATGGTCATACAAATGTATTTTACCAAAACATTCCACAGACAACTATTTCTGTAATAAGTGTCATTAAACAGTTATTTTCTGCAAGTTGCCATAGCATGGACTATAGAGGTTATGAGAGATCTTTTAAGACAAACTTGTACCTCCTCCTTAGGTAACAAAGATTTTCTCACATACACAACAAATCATAATGAACAGGCCAATATATTTTAACTTTTTATGATGGAGCCCTGGTGACACCATGGTTGAGAGTTTGGCTGCTAACCAAAAGGTTGGCACTAAGAATCCACCAGTCATTCCTTGGAAACCCTATGGGACAGTTATACTCTGTCCTCTAGGGTTGCTATGAGTTGAACTTGACTGCAAAGGGTTGGGTTGGGTTTTACGTACAATAAACATCATTTTTTT